>NW_025544652.1:600000-756271 GCF_011800055.1 Colletotrichum gloeosporioides | reverse complement strand
CCCCCCCAGATGGCAAGTGGTTGGCTCGTGTTTTTGGCAGTGGCTCTGTACGAAGAATCCGTAGGAAGGCAAGATTCACTGCACTTTCCAAAAGGGAAGCCGCGGTGGAATCTTGAGGGGCTGCTCGATGAGGAATGGCGCTACAGAGCCGTTGACGGTTCGGGGTGTCGTCGGTCGAGTCCAGATCGTGTCGAATTGGGTCCTGACCCGTCATGAGCTTTTTAGTGTGCTGCATAGTAAATGGGTTCGTCACTGGGACACGCGGTCCATTCTTGGAGTTGGAGCAGGTGCCGCCATGATCTCCTGGGCGAAACCAACGGCGCCAATTGACGCGCAGAGAAGGGCAGCGTCTGCACACGGGCCTGCAGCCAAATAAAGCTACACGACAGCGCGCTGGCCAGTCGTTTATAAATTATTCGTAGTCACTGCCGTGGGTGACCACCTAAGGTAAGTACGGATACTGAGCAGTGAGAGGCAATCAATCAGACTTTCGTCCCATCCATCTCATCTCATCCCATATCGGCCTTGACCCAGAACAAGGTGGTCCGGCCCCAGTACCTTAGGCGATGTTGGTTCTCTTCTGATATCCAGTCGTTTGGCTTGCGAGTACTGAACTGGCCAGTCAGCTAGATCAACGAATACACACTCACGATGCCCATCTCATTCATCCCTTGTGAAAGTCGGTTGTGCCGTGTGCCGTGTGCCGTACGTACCTGCAGCCACAGGCAGGTTTTCAGCAAGGTACCCGACGCCTCTGTTCCTGAAGTGCAGTGTGGTGTCGTCGTCCCTGCCCCGGGTGCCCGCCCTGGCTGGCAGGTGAGCACGGGCGGGCGGGCAGGCAGGCACAACACAATGAGTTGGACACTGGCTCTCCCTCTCCCTCTTCCTCTCCCCCGGTCCTGGTCCTGGCCCTGGCCCTGGTCCATGTCCTGGTTCCCCGTGATAGTGGACAGTGGAACTGCTCATTGCAACTTTGGGGCCCTCTGGTTGGCCAATGGGGCGCGATGTCCTCCAGCTAGCAGCCACCCGCCCATATCAAGCGAGATTATCGAAATCTACCACTCCTGCGAGAGTGACTGCATGTGGCCCCCGACTGGTGTTGGGAAGCCAAGCAGTAGCACTGGGTGGACAGAGAGAGAGATGGATGGCACTGCACACACACAATCAAGCGCTTGCTTGCTTGCTTGCTGCTTCCACGCTTTGTTTCCTGCGCTCATTCTCAGATTTTTTCCTCTCTTCACTTTCCGGCCCCCGATGCTTATTATTATCGTTGAGCCTCGACCTCCACCGTCCCCCCCATAGGCACCCGAGTCCCTCGCTTCATCTCTTCTTTCCTTTCCTCTTTTCCCCTCTTGCCACCGCGCTGCCGCCATGCCATCAACCTGAACATCGGCCATGAGAACTGGCAGATGCAAGGGAGACAGATCAAGGACACAGCATCGAGCACGCGGACAACGAGAAACGGCTGAACGAACCACGAGGCGTCCTTCATTTTTTTTTTTGACTGAGAAAGAGGGGGGGTTTTTCTGGCTTCCTTCCTCACTGTTGCTGTTCTGTTCCGTTTCTGCCACCGGCCACTCATTCGCTCGCGGCCCGCTGCAGGACGGACACCCACCACCACCAGCGCACCACCACCACCAAGCTACACGCACCAGACGATGCAATTCATCGACATCGACTCCAACGGTCATGAACAGCAGTAAATCAAGCATGGAATCTGAATAGATCGACACGTCTCGTCCATACAGCTCACACGCACACCACACTCGCTCAACACCAACCACCACACTCGTTACGGGGCTTTTGATCCGCCCGTTCTATCTTTATATTTCTCTCGCTCCGCTCGGCTTAGCCAGCTCGACATTCGCCTCCCTCTCGGGAACAAACGACACCTCCGCCAACCAGACCGGGCAGTAGCTCAGCCTACTGCCCACGCCACCCCAAATCCACAACCATGACTAAATCACTGCGCGGGTCTTCACTCCCTCAGGCCCGCTCATACCATCACAATCATTACCATTTACACAACAAGCGCGCCGCCTCACACGAGAATGCGATTCCTCACCAGCACCACCGCCGCCAGACAGACACAGACGAAGCCGACAACAGCCCCACTCCCGAGTCCGCATCCAGCAGCTCCTCCTCCTCTCGCAAAGTCGTCGTCCAGACCGTCTCCATCGTTCAAGTAGTCGATGCCTCCGGCGCCCCCATCGAAGTTCAGACTCACTACGCTCCTCCCGCCACCGTGGATGCCGACACGTCGCCCAGCGCCAGCGCCAGTGCTGACCTAGGCCTGTCCATCGCAGCTGTGTCCACCACCGAGACTTCTACAGACATCACCTCCTCCGAAACTACGACCTCCTCGAGCGACTCATCCCTGTCGACTCCCCCGGCGACGACCTCCTCGACGACACCATCGCCAGCGGGCTCTTCCACAAGTCAGGATATTCCCTTGACGTCCAATCCTTTATCCTCAGTACCGGCATCGTCTGCGGCGCCGTCAGCTTATTCCTCGTTGAGTGCTCCTTCTAACTCAACAATTCGTGAGCCTTCCTCCCTCGTTCCACCGTGACTGCGACGACTGACCGATCCCTGTAGCATTCCTTACGTCAACAAATTCATCTTCTACATCAGTCCTTACCGCAACCAGTTCAACAAGCCTGTTTTCGTCCGGTTCGACGAGCGTAACATCTTCAGTGTTTTCATCCATTTCATCGACTTCCGATTCATCTTCTGGTTCAACTACCACCGCCACTGGCAGCCTCAGCACCACCAATACTTTTGCCACGAGCACATCGACAGGTTCCGCCGAAACGACAGCTGGAGGAGATGGGAGCGACGGCGGCGTAGGCGGCATCGGGGGCGGCATTTCAGCATCACCCACGTCAACATCCACCCCGGGCAATTCTAGCGGCGACGATTCGGCACCATCAACCGGCACCGTTGTGGGCAGCGTAGTGGGAAGCGTAGCAGGCGTGGCGTTTCTAGTGCTTCTCGCTTTTCTTGCCTTGCGATGGAAGAAGCGCTCTGGTGGACGACTCCGACTTAGCGAGGTCAGCGCAAAGGCCGCCCGGGGAATCCTCACCGGCTCAGGTGGGCCCGACAGCGGCAGCCGTCCCGGGATGACACAAAGGGCCGTGACGTTCGGCTCGGCCACGGTTGGCGGTGCAGCCGCCGCGGCTAAACCGCACTCAAGAAGAGCTAGCGAACCTTCCGAAAGCGGCGAGAGGGGCTTTGTGAGGGTCGCAGGCAGGAAGCTGCCGTCGGTCCTCCAGGCCGGAGGTGATGGCTACACGGACCCGCGCGAAGCCGCTGGAGGCGCAACCGCCAACGACGACGAATCCGTCTACTACCGCGACTCTCAAGCGTTTTTCGAACCCGGCGGCGCGGGCCAAACACGACTTGCACTCGGCTCGCCGATGAGACCCGTTAGCGGCGTCATCACCATGCAGCCGGGTCCGGCCCGGACGCCGGTGACGGAGTCGGCTCCGTTTCCGGCACCGCCTGACTCAACCCTTTCGCCGCCACGAGACCCCATTGGACGGACCTTGAATTCGCAGGACGGGTCACGGGGGTCTCGGGGCTCCGTGTCCAGGTTCCAAGAGGACATGTGAAAACGCACTCGTCCCTCACGGCCTGGACTCCGAATCACCTTTTTCCTTTCTCCTTTTTCTCCTTCACCGAAGCCGGCTCGTGCTGGCTCGACGTACCTTTGAAGCGTACTGTACATTCTCACACATCTTTTATACAAAGATAATTCTTAGTACCTAGTCGAGGGAGGTCACCTCTTTTGTTTTCTTTACACTCACTGTCTTGGTTTATCCCTTCGAAAAATTCTGTTTTCGGCTACGACAGCATATGGGATTGGCGTTCTATTGTTGGAGGGGGAGGGCAGGCAGGCAGGCAGGCAGGCAGAAAGTCATGTCTGTCTGGTATGAGTCCCCTCGCGTTTGCCGGGGGCGAACAAGGATCCTGACGAGAGAGAGAGGGTCAGGTTCACAAACTTTTTTGCGCGGCTTCTTATTTCTCAAGACTGGGCTGCCCGCAGTTATGGAACATCTGCGACGGTTCGGTCCAGGGGTTTTGTGGGAGTCATTGAGGACTTTTGGGTTGGGCAAAGCGCTTTCTTTGCCTGTATGTAGATTCTTTCTCACAAAAGTTGGTCTGGTAGGGGGGGATACGGGAGGTGACGATCGTTGCCTCATGCTCCCTTTTTCGTCCCGACGAGGGGAGACGACAAGAAAAGTCTTCTGATATCTACCCTGCTACGAATAACGTCCTGCTTTGTTCATGCGCAACCCAACTTGTCTGGTTCCCGTGGTCCCATGTGACGAAAGCTTGTCTACATTTGCCGGGCTAATTAGTCCAGGTCTTGTCAAAGTCAGTGACGACCAGTCTCTTGTTTGTGTGTGTGTGTGTGTGGCAGTGCCCAATCGCCGCATAACATAGACCTGGCGGGTCCTTTAAGTCCTATAGCAAGGACCAGAGGACCCGTCTGATATGGTTCGGGTGGATGGAATGATGTTCACAGGGGAAGAGACCGGAAGCGCGGATGAGCGGCGGTGGGTACCCTCAGAATAGTTTCTCGCATAGGAAAACAGAAAGAGAGGGCATGTAGCCGTCATACACTTTCACGTTGCTAGTGAGGTAAGCGGGCTGCCTCCTTTTGCGGGAAACGACGTGGGTTGCGGCAATCCCTCGCTTGCACTCGTGATTTTCGTAACCTGCTACACCAACGGGCGGAGGCGAAGACGCGTTAGTTCGTGGGGGAAAGCGAGGGAGATCCAGGGGATGCGCGCATTCGGGACATCTTTCCCGTTCTTCTTCTGCGGCTGCTGCTGCTGCTGCTGCGTGCGGTGTGGAGACGTTGGGAAGGCGCAACCAAGAGTCTTTCCTTGGCCGTGTCGGGGGTTCTAGGCAAAGGGGCGGAGCGGAAGGACGGCATTGGCGGTGGGATGCGGGTGGTTGAACTTGAGTGCGTGCCAGAAATTTTCCTGGAGGTGGGTGGTGAGGGTGAGGTTTCTTGAGACAGATGTGAAACGGGAGAATGGAGAGGTGGTGAAGAAAGATGTGTGGTTCCGAACGTGCTTGGACCCTGCATGACAAATTCTCCATGTCTGGTGCTACCTACTGCAGGTTCAACCGGAGTCGCTCTGGTTATTGTGAAAGAGAGTGCGATGGTGCCTCGTCCTCATTCGGCCCCCCTGTGGATATCAATGAGCTCGTTGTGCGTTGGCGGGTGTCTCATCTATCAGGTGTTTATCGGTGTTTACCGTCCCATCTGAACACGGGATGAAACATCTTTCTTTTCGTTCTCAGGGCTGGCTGGAGGCGTGTGAACTGGGAACGGATGAGCTGGATCAAATGACATTCGTCTGGAAGCGCCGAGGTTGCTTCTCGCTCACAACTGAGTCTGCTTTGGACAGTTGTGGTTGTTGAAGTTTCCGGAGGCCGACGACGAGATTGAGAGCGGCGTTCGCCGTGATTTGGGAAGCTCGGTCGACGTACCGGGGAGTACTTAGTCTGATACCGTACACGAGACCTGACTTGAAAGACAGATCTTCCCGCTGCCTCACATACATAGTCTGTGCATCCGGCCAGAGCTTAAAGGAGACCCGCAGCAGCAACAGCAGAAGCGGCGGCAGCATGACGGGCAGGACAAAGTGCAAGAACCTCTTGGGCGGATACCATGTGTGTGTTGCGAACTCGTCGGGGCCCCCAGCCCCCACCTTGCTGTTTTGCGACGTCCATAATGGCCGTCCGATGAGGCTTGAACCACGGCATCGATGGCGTGTTGTTCCGTCTAGGGGCCAGCCCTGCTCAGATTGCCTTCGAGAAGCTTTGCATGTCGCGGACCTCGGCGCAATCAGTTGAGCAGACGGAGGAACTTGCTGAGGCGAACGAGCGAAGAGGCGAGAACCACCTGAATCTTTCGTCGTTCTGGATTACGCCCTGACTTGTCCATTGGGATAGGACCTTGTCAGGAACCGATTCTCGCTGCATCTTCACCACATGCGAGGCTCCACTTGACGAGCCGATATCTTTACCCCTCGTTCATGGGGGGGGGAACGGACGGGATGTGGACAGTGGAGTTTGTGAGACCCCTAGATAGCAGTCGCCGGTAGACTCGGATCAAGGAGATGAAACCCCCAGTTTATTAAGGTGTTGACCCTGATTTGCCTCGCCTCGCTTTCGATATCGAGATGCAAACATGGTGATGAAGCGAGAAGTAAGTGCTAATAAGCTGTTACCATAGCTTCATGTGGGATAAAGGCAAATTTATTGCTGGGGCGCGGCGAACCCAAGCAGCCTTTTGAGAATGGAGGCACGAGCCGGGAAAGAGCTGTTGCAAGGCATAAGACGGTTCAGGTCTATGCCACTTACTCGCTGCTCCCACCGTGCGTTGCTCTGCCTGTCACATCAAGCAACCCTTGTCTTTGGGTCATCCCGAACTCAGCGTGCTAAGCCCGAGCACCGAAGTTTCGTCCAAAGAGGAAATGGAGCCGGAGCTTGTTGAACATTGTGGCATGGCGCGCGGTTGGCTGGATGATGCCGAGGACTTTGCTGTGATAAGCGGTTCCGTCCCGTATTCTTGAGTCGAGTACGATGGTTCTAACAGTCGAGAAAAAGGCGACCTTCATTTGCGCGCGCGCGAGACAGCATGTAAGGGGAGTGACTGACTGCAGGAAGCGCCGCACGGGCTCCGGATGGGGGCTGTCAAGCTGACGGGGATGATGTGATTCGTCGCGGGGCAGTTGTTCTCACGTTCTGCCGCGCCAGGGTCGCAGACTGACAGAGAGAGTGACTGGGGTGTGAGGGGTGAGGGTCAAGACAAGGTTGAAGGGGAGAAAAGTGAGACAGAAGGGAAAAAAACCCGATATGAAGAGGGTTGGAACTCTGAGCTGGAGGTAAAGCAGTGCCGTTGGGGAGAACGAGGTGTCAAAGAGGGGGGAGGGAGCCCGCGGAAGCATGGTAGCATAGCGGGCAGAGAAAGCCATGGGGTCGAAAGCATCAGGGTTTGGCAATGCGGTTCTTGTCGTGGAAACCCCCTGACTGGATCTAGATCCATGATCTCACTGTCTGGTTTTCTCGCATGGCTGGTTTGCGACGTCGTCCAAGTGCCGCCCCATGATTCGTGAGCTCGCTTGAACCAACGGGAGACAAGCTTAGAGATGGGACGAGATGGCGATGGAAGACATAGAATGGAGGAGCTGCTATTTACAGCTTCCGTCGAGAGATGCAGTAGCCAGTGGGATGCGGGACAAGTTTTGCTAATACGCCAATCCAGCTGCCGGAGTGTATTGTTGTGTGTGTGTGGCGGCGGGATCGTTCCAGCGTGTTGGAGTACGGCGGCAGCTGAGCTGAAGCAGCAACCCAGAATAGCTCGAAGACGGGTGTTGGGATTGGCAGAGAGAGGGAAACGTGGCAAAGACCAGAAACTCGCGGGATAGATGCGGCGATTGGTGGTTGCCCTGATCCACGCCGGCACGCCCCCGTTGTCTGGTTCGTCGATGAGTCTGAATGATGTTGAGCGTGTCGAAGTCAAGGCGAGGTCACTCCAGCTGAGGACTCGTACAGAGCAGGAAGAAGCGAAGTGATACCGTCATTGGATCTGCAGTGA
Source organism: Colletotrichum gloeosporioides (assembly GCF_011800055.1). Taxonomy (NCBI): domain Eukaryota; kingdom Fungi; phylum Ascomycota; class Sordariomycetes; order Glomerellales; family Glomerellaceae; genus Colletotrichum; species Colletotrichum gloeosporioides. The sequence goes on along the minus strand of NW_025544652.1, from coordinate 748,650 downwards.
GTCGTGGTTACCGCTGCCTTGGTCTCTGAAGTTCCATCAAAGGGCCATTGCTGGATGGGTACGAATACCGGTGATGGGTATCCGTAGGCAGGTAGGTAGGTTGTATCAGTCTTCTTGCCTGTCCTGTTTGACAGTCTCGAATGCCGGGTACGTATCGCATCGTGTACTTATCGCAAGGTGGTCGTACCCTGTCTTTCCTGCCTTGCCGTAAGTGCATCCTGCCATTCCGGGCATCCTTGTCGTTCCCCTTGTGGAGCCCCCCTCCCCCTCCCCCTCCAGTCCTCCGGGCCGGACCAAAGCCCAGCAGCCTGTGATGGAAGTGAGGCCCAGTGCCTGCAAGTAACTGCGGTACGCGAGGGGCTCCCGTCACTCCTCAGTTCTCCGCTGGCAGCCAGTGCCCAAGCCCCCTCCTGGGCGAAGGCAGGCACGACACTGAATGGACGTCCACAGCGACCTATGCGGCACTGTAGGACTCAGGAGTCCAGGTGCCCAGCAGGAGACGGGAGGGCAGCGAGACGCAGGCAAGACAAGTGCCCCCCCGTCAGCTACGCCCCGCTGACCAATGCCACTCCACGCTCACTGCAAGCACACTGACGGACCTCTCTGCAACTCTGTAACGCCTTTCGCCCCCCAACCTGTCCACCAGGAGGAGGAGCAGCAGCTTGTCGTTATGTGATACTGCCATGCTCGATTCCACACTGCTTCGCTTTTTACTCCTTCCGTCCCATCATTTCCTGCTCGCACTTACCTTTTCCTCTTCTCTCTTCTCCCACCCCTCGTCCTGCTAACTCTTCATTTTTCGATTCGATTTCCTCCCAGGCGTCCGAACGTGATACCCCTCCCTCCCCGCCGCTTGTTCCACTGCTCCCATACGCAGTACACGAAAGAAAGGCCAACGGACAGCAGCCACCCACTTGATGTTTTACGGCCTCCATACGAAGCGAAACCGCTCGACAAACACGCATCACGAATAAACCGACACATAGCTGCCAAATCCCACGCGCCCGCCTGTCGCCTCTGTTTTAGCTAAGGTACCATTCACCTGCCTACCTTGGCGTCTACGTGGACGACCTTCTGCTCGACGACACCTTCTCCACCGACCGCAGGCTAGACCGGGATTCTCAGCGAAGCAGCATCGGAGTTTCGCTCGTTAGCTGATCCCGCACCGCTACTTCTATTGCAACTGCAACCCGCTATCGCTTGTCGTGCCGCCAGCCGCGATCCTCACTCCTTGGTTTACTTAATTCCAGGGCTTCTGATCCACCTCGGCCTTAGCTTCCTGTCGACTCAGCCACCAGCTTACCGAGCGAATTACAAAGAGCTTCGCCCGCCGCTACGCTATTCTCGCGCTACCTGCTTGCAAATACCGAGACGGGTTCCTCAACTTTTACGCCCCTTCGTCTTTTCCGTCCCGCTGTTCCCCTCCTCCGCGCCCTTTGATAACAACCTCCAGCTTGGTTGCGCTCGAGAGATTGGGTAACCACCGTCGCTTTCAACGACTATCACGCCCTCCATCAGCTTCCCCAGGCTTGACGACCACCGTATTTCCGATCCGACCGTGCCGTTGCGACGCCCGATTGCGAATTCTAGCTTGTCCACCAAAACTTGCCCACCATGGACCACATGGGCTTCCAGATGCCTCACATGGGGCACCCGCCCCCATTGATGAACCAACCGCCCCAGATCTTTGGAGCTTATACTCCTGATGGCCTTCCCGTTCAGCACATGCCGCCTGACCTAGCGGCGCATATGTTCGGCGACCCATCTACGCTACTTGACGATGCGAACGAGGCCAAGAGGAGGAGAATTGCCAGAGTAAGCACCCTGCGGTGGTCCTTGCCCGGCCATTGAATCTGTGCAGTCGTAGAAAACGTGCTCATGTAATGTCCCGCAGGCCTGTGATATGTGCCGAAAGAAGAAGATCAAGTGCGACGGCAAGCTACCCGCATGTAGCCATTGCATAAACTACAAGACAGACTGTGTCTTCACTCAGGTTGAGAAGAAGCGCAACCCGCCAAAAGGGTATGTGCAGCCGCGCGGTCCAGGCTCTTTGGGTTGCCCGACTGACACGAGAGCAGAGCAAAGTACATCGAAGGACTGGAGAACCGTCTAGGCCGTATGGAAAACTTGTTGCGACTCTCAGGTTTGTATTCCGCTCCCCACGAGGAGACCGGCCTTATCTGACTGGCTGTACAGGTCTACTCGGCGAGGACGATAACGGCGAAACCGATCTCGGCACTCTAGAGAAGCGCCTGGCCGAAAAACATCAGCAGTCGAGGCAAGCTTCTCAGGTTGCTTCCAACCCGACTTCACCATCTCAGGCAACTTCGGGACAGAACGAGAATGAATCAACTCCCCAAAGCGCCATTACCTCTCCTGAACCGACGAAAGACTCCCACAAGGAACCTAAAGAGGGCGAGAGGCGCAAATCTGTGCATCCCGAAGAGCCCGAGAAGAGCGAGGAAGAGGTCGAGGCTTTGTCCGAGATGATGTGCTCCTTGGTCACAAACCAAAGTGGTGAGACCCGATACATCGGATCCTCCTCCGGCTTCTCCATCTTCTCCCCCAAGGGTATTCAGTGGGTCCATGAGAAGACGGGAGACAATTCATTCCAGCAGATGATTTCCGAGGTATCGATTGATGACCACAAGTGGACTGCCTGGAAGCCAGAGGTTTTCAGCGACCTGTTCCGTCGACCAATCTTCCGACCGCTGCCCCCGAAACACGAGGCTTTGTCCCTGCTGAAGGATTACTTTGAGAACTTCAACTGCATGTTCCCCTTGTTCCATCAACCCACCTTCATGCATCTGGTCGAGCGGCAATATTCTGACGACCCTTACGAGGGCACCGGATGGTGGGCGAGCTTGAACTGCGCCCTGGCGTTTGCCCATCGCCTGCGCGTTATGAGCAACCTTGTGCCGCAGGAAGAGGACGAGAAGGCATGGGGCTACATCAAGAATGCCCTCGGAACATTTGCTGAGCTGACGATGCGCAACACGGACTTGCTGAGTGTGCAAGCACTGCTCGGCATGGCTCTGTTCATGCAGGGCACACCGAACCCTCAGCCTACGTTTGTCCTTGTCGCAACTGCGATTCGTCTCGCCCACAGTATTGGTTTGCACAAGAAGGGAACCGGTTTCAACCTGAACCCTATCGAGATTGAGCAACGCAAGCGAGTCTTCTGGATTGCTTATATGCTCGATAAGGACTTGTGCCTTCGTGCGGGCCGACCTCCCGCACAAGACGATGACGACATGAACGTGGAGCTTCCAGACGCCGATCCGGAGGACAACATCGGCAACATTCCTTTGGCTGAAGGAAAGGGCAAGATGAACTTATTCAGAGTCATGTGCGAGTTTGCGACAATCGAAAGCAAGGTCTACTCTCGCCTGTACTCGACCAAGGCAACGAAACAATCCCCTGGCGAACTTCTCAACACCATCGGAGAGCTGGATCAGGAGCTCGAGGAGTGGAAGGACAGGATTCCAATCGATTTCAGGCCAGAGCACGAGATTCAGGCGTCACACACGCCTCTTATCCTGCACGTTGTCATGCTTCATTTGACGTACTACAACTGCTTGACAACAATTCACCGTATGTCGGTACATCACGGATACTGGACCAGTCGCTTGTCCAACTATGCCATCCAGGGGCTCAACGCGAAACCCCTGAACCCACGCGTATTTTCGTCCGCAGCGCTGTGCACGGCAGCTGCGCGAGCATCCATTTCCCTGCTAAAGTACATGCCTCAGGGAGACTCTTCGAGTGTCTGGTGAGTTTAAGCCCAATACACCAGGCTTTGGATCCAGTAACTAACAGTCATTGCAGGCTCATTCTCTACTTCCCTGTGTCCGCACTAATGACACTTTTCGGAAACATTCTCCAGAACCCAATGGATCCTAGAGCCAAATCAGACACGAGATTGATGAATCTGGTGGTCAACTTCTTGTCCATGCTTGGTCAGGAAGCCGAGACTGGCGGTGTTCACCGTATGCTGGGCGTTTGTTCCGAGTTTGAAAGGATTGCGAAGCTCGTCATCGAGAAGGCGGAGAAAGACCAGTCGTCACGGCGGAAGCGCAAGAGCGAAGCAGCACCGAAAGTATCATCAAGCCCGGCCGCATCTTCTCACACACCTCGGCCAGTGTCAGCGACGACGCCGACTCCACAGACGGTCACTCCCTCGGCGAACTCGGCGAACTCGGCGACGAATGGACAGTTGTCCCCCGACTTCAACGGGGAAGCCAACCGTCGCAGGCATGGATTCAGTCCTATGCAAACCACTTCGATGCGCGAACCTTCTCCGGCTCTCCCGTCGGCAGGCTGGCCACAGGAGTTTCCAATGCCGGACCAGGCACAATTTGGTAACTTTGCGGAGATGACAGGATTTGGCGGAATCCACAACCCTCGTTCACCGCCGATGAATATGGGCGCTCCGTATCAGCAACCTCTCTTGCCGCAGGATCTGTTTTCGCTTCCCATGACGTTGGATTGGGACTGGGCTGAGATGAGCGGCGGCGCGTACCCAACGGTGGAGAATGGAAACGTCGGCTGATGCACGAACGGTTCTATGCCAGTGGATCTGGCGAGGATGGAAAACGGATGAGAAATCCCACACGGGACCGAAGCATGGAATATCATGGTGGAAATCTGGTCTATTTATGGGCATGTGAGACGAAATAACGACACTTTGAACGTATGTACTAGTAATCAGCCCTGCTGAGGCGGAAAATATGTTGTATGTGGGGTCCCTCCGTGGACAGCGGCCATTGTGCGGCGTGTATATTGCCATAGAGTGGCGGACATACGTCTAGTATTGACAAGAAAGATCAATAGCAGACTCAATTCCTTCATTTCCAGAACTACTCGTCGACTTATTCGTGCATTGTGTTTCAATTGACAGCAAACGGACGCCTGCGTGTAAGCCCTGCGCAGGACGTCCATTCTTCCTTTCTAGACTACACTCCACACTCTAGACTACGTCAACTGATGCCTGCGGTCCAAAAACGCCAGGTGGAATGCAAGTGTCATTGTCCGGGTCGGAGTTTGCGGCGGAAGCAGCCCGTCTCAACCGACAGAATTGGCGGCGGGACGGAGTTTGAGTCACGTGCCGCTAAAACTGGCGATGGGACCCGCAGCGAGATGAACTCATCACTAATGGTGGTGGTAGCTTTTCGCCATCGCGCAGTCATCCCGGAAACCCTGGGCCAACCGCCAACACCACCACCTCGAATTCTTCGACCATCGCCGAAAACGCTGCGGCGGGTGTCATTATTTCCATCTTGAAGTCTTCCGGATATCATCCTCAACCCGACAACCACCCAGCACCCACCAAGTTGCCTCAATGAGGTAGCACATCGCTGCACGCGGTGAAATACATATCCAGCTCGGCCCCGGTCGTTCCGCCTCGTCTCTACAGGCATACACAATCATGGCGAGGTTCCTGCGCCAGTCGGCGCAGCTTGCGCAAGCTGTCAGGATTGCGCAGCACCCGATCACACGGATGCGTTTCCAGCCGTCGAGAATAGCACGACTTGCCCCGCAGGCACCCCTCGCCGCATACCGATCGCAGTTCTATTCAACAAATAACAAGCCAGAATCTCCCAAGAAGAAAAACGAAAAGAAAACTAAGAAAGAGGACGCAGAGGCAGACCAACACAAGAAGCTGGACAAGGAGGCAGACAAATTTAAGCAGGAGAACGAGGAAGGAAAGAAGCCAGAAGAGGAGACCGACCCCGAAAAGCTTCGCTTGGCCAAGGAGGAGCTTATACGGAAAGAATGGCCGCTTCCCAAGAACTGGGTGTACCTGACGGAGGAGGAGCTTGTCATGCTGAAGACTATGGCCTATAACCCAGCTCTACCTGGGTTCCAGAAGGACTTCCTCCTGAAGAGCGTCGAGGAGATAAGGCTACTGGGAGTCCCCGAGGAATTGAAGGAGATTCTGCACTCGCTACAGGACGGCAAAAAGGACATAAGCTTTCGCGAAATGGCCAAGCTCATCCGCGTCTCAGCACAGATTACGAGCAGATGCGCCCAATACGAAGCGATGACCAAGATGAGTGAGGAGGAGAAGGCAGCAATGAAGGAGATAGATCAGGCGAAGAAGGATCACTGGGAAAGCAAGCAGAAGGAGGAGCGGGGCCGAAAGTCTGAGTCGGGCGAGGGCGGTAACGAAGGATCGGGCAAAAATAAGTGGCTTTTCGGCATGTTCAGCACTGGCGATCTCGTCGTCGCTGCCATCGTCTGGGCGGTGATTCTGCCGTTCTTCGAGTCTCTGCTGTGGGGTTCCGAGAAGGAGATCACTTGGCAGGAGTTGCGCAGGAACTTCCTGGACAAGGGACTCGTCAACAAGCTCGTGGTCATCAAGACGTCTGGCCGTGTTCGTGTCGAGCTGAATCGCGAGGGTGTCCAGTCTGTGTACGGCGGCAACGAGGGCGTCAACCCCAACATGCAGTACTACTTCTCCATCGGCTCCGTCGAAATGTTTGAGAAGCAGCTGGAGGACGCCCAGCGGGAGCTGGGTATCCCGCCTGCAGAGCGCATCCCGGTGAGCTATGCCACCGAGGGTGGCATCATGCCCTTGGTCTACGCTTTTGGTCCGACCCTCCTCTTGGTTGGTCTCCTGTACTACACCACGAAGCAAATGGGTGGACGTGGAGGCAACCAGATGTTTGGATTCGGTAAGAGCAAGGCTAAGCGTTTCAACCACGAGACAGCAATCAAGGTCAAGTTCAACGATGTTGCCGGCATGGACGAGGCCAAGACGGAGATTATGGAGTTTGTCAGCTTCTTGAAGACCCCAGAGCGCTTCGAGAGGTTAGGCGCCAAGATTCCGCGTGGTGCCATTCTTTCTGGACCCCCTGGAACTGGTAAGACGCTTCTTGCCAAGGCCACGGCAGGCGAGTCTGGTGTTCCCTTCTTCAGCGTTTCCGGCTCTGAGTTTGTCGAGATGTTCGTCGGTGTCGGTCCTTCCAGAGTGCGCGACCTCTTCGCCACGGCTCGTAAGAACGCGCCCTGCATCATCTTCATTGACGAAATCGATGCCATTGGTCGCGCGAGACAGGACGGCAACCGCCCGGGCGGCAGTAACGACGAGCGCGAGGCTACCCTCAACCAGATCCTCACCGAGATGGACGGTTTCAACACTCAGGAGCAGGTCGTCGTTCTCGCCGGTACCAACAGAGCCGATATCCTTGACAAGGCTCTGATGCGTCCTGGCCGTTTCGACAGACACATCTACATTGACCGCCCGACAATGAAGGGCCGCCAAGAAATCTTCAAGGTGCATCTTGCAAAGATCGTTACCAAGGAGGAGATGGAGCACTTGACCGGTCGTCTGGCGACTCTCACCCCCGGCTTCTCTGGCGCTGACATTGCCAACGCCGTCAACGAAGCCGCTCTTGTTGGTATGTTTCTCTGAGTCCCGTGTTAGTTTTCACAGTTCACTGACATGCCACAGCTGCCCGTGCCAATGCCGAGTCTGTTGAGATGATCCACTTTGAGCAAGCCATTGAGCGTGTTATCGGAGGTCTCGAGCGCAAGTCCCTTGTCCTCAACCCCAAGGAGAAGAGAACGGTCGCCTACCACGAGGCCGGCCACGCCATCTGCGGCTGGTACTTTGAGTTCGCCGATCCCCTTCTCAAGGTCTCCATCATCCCTCGTGGACAGGGCGCTCTGGGTTACGCCCAGTACCTGCCCTCAGGCGATGCCTACCTGATGACAGTGCAACAGCTGATGGACCGTATGGCCATGACCCTGGGCGGCCGCATCTCTGAGGAGCTGCACTTCCCAACCGTCACGACCGGTGCCAGCGACGACTTCCGCAAGGTCACCCAGATGGCTCGCAAGATGGTCACCCAGTGGGGCATGTCGGAGAAGGTCGGCCCGCTGCACTTTGATGACGACCCAAACACTCTCCAGAAGCCCTTCGCCGAGGCGACGGCGCAGGCCATCGACGCCGAGGTACACCGCATCGTGGAGGAGGCGTACAAGCAGTGCCGCGAGCTGCTGACGGAGAAGAAGCACGAGGTCGGTCTCGTCGCGGAGGAGCTCCTGAAGAAGGAGATGCTCACCCGTGACGATCTCGTCCGCATCCTCGGACCGAGACCGTTCGGCGACCACCAGGAGTTTGAGAAGTACTTTGGCGGCCAGGGCCAGAAGAGCGCGCCGCCGCCGCCCCCTCAGGAGACGGAGAACACGGACTCTCCGCCCGAGAACCCGCCCGTCGGCCCCACGCCCACCTTCAAGAGCTTGGAGGACAGCCAGGACAGGTCGAGGAGATGATGAGAGCACGAGGGGATGGCACTCGAGACGTGGTTTTCAATTTTCTTTAGTCTAGGGGAATACAACAAAAGGGCTCTCAACTCTGCCTTCGCGGCGGCTGTGTTACTAGTAGAGGCATCACCATTGCGGGCTGGAGTAGATTGGGGAGGCGGGGGAACACTTCACACTTGTACTTGTAGTAGGAAATGTAGATACATCCAGCTTGACTCTCAAAAATACCAAGTCCCCTGCAGAGGGGTATGATGAAGGTCGATGATAGTCTCGAGTGCAAGGCGCATACGTTTGCAGTAATGTGTGGTTTCGACGCGCAAGCACGAACCTCACCTTAGCACAGAGGATGGGGTCGAAGACGGTACGGGCAGTTGTTCAGCTTTCTAGGCAGGCTGACATGTTCACGGAGTTGCATATCTAATTTAACGAGAGGGTATACAGTGGAAAAAGCCGCAGCAAGAGCATTTGGTCAGTGCCTCTTACTGGACGAGCTATAAACCTTTATCGACGTGTTTGTCAAAGGGTGCAAAGAGCATAAGTAAGTTTAACATTGAAAGCCTCATGTTATGCCACGAGTACACTCCTTTGCGTGAAGAATGACGTCTTCTCGAGCCAGTTCCTCCCACAAGACACCAACTCATATGATGATAGAGACCAGACGACATTGGAAACTCTACCATCGATCTAATGGTCAATGGTAGGGTCTGGGGCCGTGTGACTGACCGCATTAGTGTTGCGTTGAGTGGTGTCATTCGGGGTTAAGGAAGGGCACGGTTCAGAGTTTTTTCAGAGATGGCAAAGGACGGCTATTAAATTCCTCTCAGAGATTGAGATCTTGCCGATCGCGTGGGATGCCGGCGCCATTCTGCTGCGGCCGTAGACCGAATCTTGTTCTGGCGCCAGTCTAATCCCAGCTTCTTGACAAACGAACAATGACAGAGATGTCGAGTGATTCTTTGCGACGTGAGCAGTTCTCATTATCAAGAGTCTCTCTTTCGCTTTCTCTCCGGCTCAGACATTTTGGCCCCGAGTGGAGCTCCACCTTACCATTCAAGAGAGGTGATTGGGTGAAATGGGGTCAGGATGTCAACATACGTTCTGCCCAAGCAGAATCCTGCGGGGGATGTTGTGTATTGGCCAATGAGATACCTGTGGCCGTCGCATTTCCGAGGAGGGTTGCGGTGCGGAATCTACGATTACTGCAGCGGCATATGCACGTGGCGAACTTGTTAAGACGGTTCTTGACTCGGTGTTTCTGGGGTGGTGGGAAGCGGTGACGGCGACGGCCGCTGGGGTTTGCGACGCCGTCATCATTTCTTCACCTTCGTTCTACAGCATCCGTGGTGGTTTGGCTTCGAAGCTCTCATCGCGACACTGATTCGACGAGAAGATACAGCGAGGCCGCCGCCGCAGTGCTGGGCCAGACGAGTCAATTTTGACGGGAAAAACAAACATACCTTGCCAGAGTTCCAATCGGGCGGGGCCGACTCTTTTCTCCATTTGGGGGTGCCTGGTCTATTGCCTCTTCTGAACTCTCAAGTCTGGAACCTGTATTCCCGCTCACATCATTTCCCTGCGAGGTTCTCAACGATTTTGCCCTTGCAACTGGATTTTCCCCCTTTGGCCCTCGTTCTGTTGTGCTTCTTATGGTCCTTTGCATGTCGGCAGGTCGCAGTCGCATCCACCCTGAGATCAAATACGGATACCTCTTCATCAAATCTCCCCCGGACGCAAGTGCGCTTCAGAAGTGCTTGTCTCGGCCTACCTTGTCCTAGGCAGATCCATCAGTCCATACCAATTCTTAAATACAACAACCACCCACCCACACCTGGCCGGCCTTAGCCAAGCCCAGGTTTACTTCTACACTTCGAACGTCGTCACATACTTTTCTACATAGGCGGGATTTGTGCCTTTTTCGACATGATTACCCGTTGGGTACGACTTGCGCATCGTTAATCGTTCTTGATCCTTTTTGCTCTTTATATTTTCCATTTGGTGTTTACGCATCTACACACAGCCGTAGACGGCGAAGGAAAGGCGAAGCTCGCCTGGGGCAGTCTACAATGGCGCCCAATACGGACGAAAAGACAGTCGAGCCACTCCCCGGGCCGACGACAACCACAAGCCAGCATGGCAGCAGTAACCGCCGCAGGCGTTCCTCTGGATGGTGGAAGGTCCAGCTCTTTCGCGGCATGGTCAACGACCTGCGGCGCCGGGCGCCCTTTTACGTCAGCGACTGGCTCGATGCGTGGGATTATCGTGTCGTGCCGGCGACCGTGTACATGTATTTTGCAAAGTACGTATTCCAGCTAGGTCGTGTTTTTGTCTGTTGCGAAACCCCTGAGTTTCGTAGCGATTGCCTTTTACTTGTCACAACAACACGCGCGATATAGCCGTTGTGGTTGTGTTGCTATAAGATGGATTCAAGGGCGATGGAGACTAACGTGAGCGCAGTATCCTCCCAGCCCTGGCCTTCTCCCTCGACATGTTCACCAGCACCGGCTCGACATACGGTGTCAATGAGGTCTTACTAGCTTCGGTGCTCGGATCCGTTGTCTTTGCCGTGTTTGCCTGCCAACCTCTGGTCATCGTCGGCGTCACGGGCCCAATCACCGTTTTCAACTATACCGTGTACGACATCATGAAGCCCACGGGTGTAAACTACCTGGCCTTCATGTGCTGGATTGGAATGTACGTAATCCATGTACGAACCCTCGCCGTGATGCCAACTGACACCAAACAACAGATGGTCCCTCATCCTCCACTGGATCCTCGCGATAACAAACTCCTGCAACTGGCTGCGCTACGTGACCCGCTTCCCCTGCGACATCTTCGGTTTCTACGTCGCCTTCATCTACCTCCAGAAAGGCATCCAGGTCCTCGAGCGTCTGGGTGATGCCGAGCCATTCTACCTGTCGATCGTCGCCTCGCTGCTCGTCTTCATGGTCGCGTACATCTGCGCCGGTCTCGGTGGCAGCAGCCTCTTCCACCACCACGTGCGCATCTTCCTCAAGGACTACGGCACCCCGCTCACCCTCATCTTCTTCACGGGGTTTGTGCACATTGGCCGGATGAAGCCGATCGACTTGGAGGTCCTGCCGACGGGCATCGCCTTCATGCCGACCGCGGACCGGGGCTGGCTCGTTCACTTTTGGGACATCCCCGTCGGCGATGTATTCCTCGCACTTCCGTTTGCGATATTACTCACCATCTTGTTCTGGTTTGACCACAACGGTAACAGCCCCCTGTCCACCTATATCAAATAAGACCGCAACTGACCTGGCCCAATAGTCTCGTCACTCATCGCCCAAGGCACCGAATTCCCCCTCCGGAAGCCAGCAGGTTTCCACTGGGACCTCTTCCTCTTGGGCCTGACAACCGGCGTCGCGGGCATCTTGGGTTTGCCCTTTCCCAACGGCCTCATCCCACAGGCGCCCTTCCACACCGAGTCCCTCACCGTGCGCAAGTCCGAAGCGGATGTCGACGAGAAGGGCGAGCTCACCGGGAAGCACATCACAAAGGCCTCGCACGTGGTGGAGCAGCGCGTGTCCAACCTGGCGCAGGGCCTGCTGACGCTCGGTACGATGACGGGCCCGCTGCTGGTCGTGCTGCACCTCATCCCGCACGGCGTGCTGGCGGGGCTGTTCTTCGTGATGGGCGTGCAGGCGCTCGAGGGCAACGGTATCACGCTCAAGATCCTGTTCCTGCTCAAGGACAAGAATCTGACGCCGCCGAACCACCCGCTGAACCAGATCCGGCGGCGGGCGGTGTGGGAGTTTGTCGCGATCGAGCTGGTGGGCTTCGGGGCCACGTTTGCCATCACGCAGACCGTGGCCGCGGTGGGGTTCCCTGTGTTCATCATGCTGCTGATCCCGATCCGCGCGTGGCTTCTGCCGCGGCGCTTTTCGGGGCAGGAGCTGGGGGTTTTGGATGGGCCGACGGCGAGTCCGTTTACGATGGAGAGCTGCGGCGGCATTCATGGGGCGGACGCGGACGACTCGGACGAGACGAGGTTCGAGGAGCCGAGGAGGCGGGGGAGTGGGAGTGAGGGGGTGTTGGCTCCGGGGAGGGGGGCGGAGGATGGGGCTGAGCTGGGGAGGGCGGGGAGTGCCGGGTCGGAGGGCATGAGGAGGAGAGGGTGAGGGAAGAGTATTTACTGTCATGGTTTGGAAGAGGATTGGATGTTGTAATAGATGTCTTTGGCGCTGCTGTGGATGGTCAAGATAGAGGAGTGGAGGGTGCCAAATCCTAGAAAGAGGCCGAGACGACGGGACATATTTGGCATGAGGTACATAGATCTTCACCAGTGTGGGGCTATTAGCATTTGGAGCGACAGATATAATGACATGTTTGAACTAGGCACTCAGAAGAAAGCCTCGCTGACGCACGCTGTTTCTCCCTGGTCGTGTTTCCCGGCACGCGATGCACGACCTCAATCTGTGGCAGGTTCAGGGGAATTTCTTGATATTTCTTTCGGGGTAAACTTATTTGGCAATCTCTAGATTGTTGCTGCAACCTTCAATGGCCGCAGGGCTGACAATGATCACTGCAAACTGTGCCGTCGATCAGTCCATGCCCATGGGAATCCCCCTTTCTTGGCATCTATTCCAGCAAGGACAATCGTCATTCAGCCCTCGCCACAGGCTTCGAGGCAGATCATACAACGTCGAAAAATCAATATCCATGATGCTTCAAGACTAGCCTTTCGTAAGGCTGACAACAACTGGTAAAGGTTCAAGTATCGCAGTGGTCTGCCAATTTATCGAGTAGGTCATCTAGAATTATTTGACTAGAACACCACCATGACCCAACCGTAAGCAGCGTCGACGGCTTTCAACAGCATTTGTGGCAAGCCCATCGCTCTCTTTAAATGAGCATTTAATCAAGGGTGGTACTCCAGTGTCGATGTGTCTCGGTTGCCTGAAACAGCCGTGACTTAGATGCGCTGCGAGCCTGCTGAGATCATGCTCTCATGCTGACACATTGTGCTCTCTCATATTCACTGGATTCCCTTCTCTCGACATGATCTTTGACACCTCACAGGCTCTCTATACCTATCTTCTTCTCTAAAAACTTCCAAGATGCGACTCGCGACATGCCTCGGGCCATGGCTGGCGGCTGAAGCGCATTGTCTGAGCCTATTCAGGGGACCAGGCCTCATCGCGCGTCAAGATACACCGTCAGCGTCCAATTTCTTGCGGAGGTCCTTTTCTTCAGGTTAGATTTCTTCCAAGATGACAGCATGTATTTTTTGAGACCGCTGACCTGCTCAAGCTGCCGTCTTGGGCGACTATGTGTACATTGACGGAGGCCGAATTTCGCAAATCCCCTTCACAAATGCCAGTAGTGACGACTTGGGCGACATATTTCGTGAAGGTAAATACAGAAGGTTCCGTAGAAAAGGTTAAGAAACATGTGCTAACGCAGCGGAAACTGACCCTCAGTGAACTCGACGATCTCCATCAGTCTAAAGGAATCCTGGAGCACCTCAAAGATCGACATGAGATCAATCACCAAGAACTCTCAAAAGCTAGATAGCCAGTCAATCTGGCTGGGACCCTCCGGAAAGGAATTCTATACGTGGGCTGGTGAAAAGATATACAACCGCAAACTGCCAGATAAAGATGTTTGGCGCTTCACAGCCGACGGTAGCGGTGGCGGCAAGTGGGAAAGGGTGACGCCTTCGAACCCCATCACGTTCCAAAATCTGTTGCGACCGACCGATGGAACTTACACGCAGAGCAAAGATACCGGGTATTACTTCGGGGGCATCGTGAGGAGGCGGAGCGACTACTCCATCTCAGACTGGAACGTGTCCATTCCCACCCCAGGACTCGTGTCGTACAACATGACATCTGGAGAGATCAAGAATACGACAAGCGAGTTCGGCCAATACGGGACTTTCAAGGAAGGGTCTTCGCAATTCTTACCCTTCGGAGACGCTGGCATCCTTCTCTTCCTTGGCGGCCTAGAGGCGCCTAGGACGTCGAGAGGCGGCGACTGGAAGGAGGTGGACTTCACCCGGGTGACGCTGTTTGATATCGAAGGTGAGCATATGACTTCTTGATGAGAGCATTTGGACTGAAACTACCATAGGGCAAAGGTGGTATACACAGGGCACTACTGGATCTATACCGGCAACTAGGAGGCGCTTCTGCACGACTGGCATTTCGGGGCCAAACAACACCTTCGAAATGTAAGCAGCCTATTGCTTCAACTCACACCGTCTTCAGTCGCCAGATCCAAAACTGACCCGCGTGCAAGCTTCATGTATGGCGGTTTTGGTTCACAGGGCGTCTTGAGCGACGTCTATGTGCTCACCGTCCCTGGTTTCAACTTTTTCAAAGCGAGCGGCTATTCAACACCACGATTCGACCAAGCCTGTGTTGCCGCTGGACGAGGCCAGGTGCTATCGATTGGCGGGCTTGCGAAAATAGTCCCCCGCGAAGGATGGACCGACCCGGATCCTTGGCCTAATGGACTAGGCGTGTTCGACATGACAGAGATGCGTTGGAAGGATGGGTACGAAGCTGATGACGCAGCGTACGAGCCCTCAAAGATAGTGAAGCAATGGTACAATGAGGGAGGCCGGGATAATGTTTCCTGGAGGTTCTATTCTCGAAGTGTGAGTGACTCTGGGTGTGGAGTCGAAACACAACTAACCAAGAAACAGCTCTCCAAAACATTTCAACATCTCCTGGACCGACTTCAACGCCCGGAGGAAACGACACAGCTAGCGATGGCGAGGAAAAACACTCGTCTTCACCCTCTGCTGGCGCCATAGCAGGCGGCGTTGTTGGTGGAGTTTTCGGCATGGCTCTCCTAACTGGTCTCGCTTTTTTCCTGATCAAACGTAAGAAGAAGTACGCAGCAACGCCACAACAGCCCCCACACGATCCGCCAAATGAGGATTCAGTCTACCAAAAGTATGGTTCACAGTCCACGGCGTATGGAGGCCAGAACACACATGAGCCTCACCAGCTTCATGGCGAGTCCAGTCATTTGGAAATGGATGGCTCTTCTGCTCCAGCTGAGGTCCATGGTTGCTCGGGTCCAGTCGAGTTACCAGCAGAGAGTGAGCCTCGCGAGGCAAAGACTCGAAGGTGAGACCCAGCATATGCCAGAAGCTTGCACAGTATTGGAAGTCTTTAGGATGAAAGGAATGTTGAATTTGAGGAGATAAGAAACATGACATCCCCTATCTTTGTGATTTGGACTTCTTTGACAAGAGAGTATAGTCAACATCCAATGCCAAAGTGAGTGTTTTGATGAATAAACAGCAGCCAATTCGTATGTGTTTCAAGGAACGGGCACAAGATAGAAACTCTCTAGAGCCAAATTCACAGTGTAACCACAAGTCGCGGGCACCTGCTGAGGCAAGACAGCCTTGTCTGACATTGCAAACTAATGTCTAAAATGACATTTGCTCGACGAGGAAGACTGGCCCAAGGGTGCCTCTAGCCAACCAGAGCCCATTCCCCTCAACTAGATGCTCACTAATACCATATTGAGAATTCTCGAAGTAAAGATTCGCTGAGAATCTTGTCACAGAGATCGAGGGCAAAAGTTGTCCTTAGGCTGATATGGCAGATCATCGCAAGCCACTTACAAGACACCTGCAGTTCACCAGCGCCACATGGGAATGATTTTACTTGGCGTCTGACGTACCGAATCCGGCTATGACACGAGTGTTCAGCTCAAAATTAGCCAAGGTCTCTCTGCAGAACATAGCTTGGAATAATACAGGGCACGCATGTAAGAACTGCTGCAGCCCAGCCCTTGATTTTTAGTGACTGGAATCATGCACGGTAATGCGGCTGCGGGAAGTAGGACATCAAAGGCTTCTAACTCGATGAGAGCCGCACACCCAACGTATGCGTGCAATAGAGCTTCCATTTCATGGTTTTGGGATTTCTAACAGTTACTCGGAAACACTCAAAAAAGGCTAGTTGATGCTGACGCAAACAGATAAGAGGCTTCTCGCAATGGTCGTCTCGAAACGGGGAAGATACCCGCAGAGTTGATTTGATATCATTCATTCGTAATTTCCACAATGGGGGGTGTCTGAACCAAGACACGCTGCACAGGACGCGGACATGGCGGGTGTTCAAATCCCGTTGAATACCTCAGTTCGCATGGATTAGGAAGTAAGCAGTACTGTATTGTTTTGTAGCACATGTGGCGTATAGGCGTATTCTGCACGACCTTGGAGCGAGAGCGGGGCGTCGACCGGATCAAATATCGGTTTCCTCATAGACCTGCCACTGACTGCGTTGTCCAAGGTTCCCTGACATCGCACCCATCACTTCTTTACCCTGCCTATCATTCGATATTTTTGATCTTCTGAACGACTCGCGATATCATAGCGCGGATATAGAAAACAATGCGCTACTCAGCGTTCTACTGGCTGTCTCTACTGGCAGTTTCAACGCAGTACTGGCTCACGCTCGGACAAGGAAAATGGCCAACAAGCAATCCTAAGAATGAGGATTTCTTGCGGAGATCGCTTTGTTCAGGTCAGATGCTCAGTTTCCGATCCGACAGCCTCCCACTAACACCTTGAAGCTACTGTTAACGGAAACTACGTCTACATCGACGGTGGTGAGATCTCATGGATGATTAATGGGACAAATGCCTTAACGGACGATCGTCCATCAAGATCCGGTGAGGATGCTCAGAAATTCCAAAGTGGAAGAAGTGAGCTCACGCAAAGCAATCTCTTGACTAGTCAACTTGACGCTCTCGATCGACCTCCAATCGTCATGGTCCACCTCAGACGTTCGCATCAAAGTCTCGGACAAGGACAATGTTATACCAAAGTTGAACTTCCAAGCCATATGGCGGGACCCCGATTCGAAAGGTTTCTACATCTGGGGCGGCGAAACGCCGTATAACGATACTGTGAAGCCATCAAACATCTTTCACTTTGACGCCAATGAATCTGGCAAAGGGTCTTGGAAAGATGTCGTTGCTGACAACGTTGATGATTTCAATAAATTCAAGCAACCAAAGGGGGGTGCTTTCGCTCAGAGTAAGGACATGGCATACTATTTCGGTGGGCTGGCCACGCCAAGAACCGACAGTTCGATCCCAGAGGGGAAATTTGTCGCACTGACAGATCTTGTGACGTTCAACATGACCAGCAAGAGGGTTACAAAAACATCGCCAGCCGGTTTTGGAGAACATCGCACTTTCCGTTATGGGTCTATGGAGGCCATACCTTTTGGCTCTCAGGGACTGCTCCTCGTGCTCGGCGGGTCACAAGCTCCTCCATCGGCAAGCTCCGATGAGGATTGGGTTTTGATGGATTTTAAACAAGTGCACTTGTACGACATCAAAGGTAAGGACTCGGCAACCATCGCTCGGCATGACGCGTTGACATGCGATTAGCTGGGAGGTGGTATCAGCAACAAACGACTGGAGATTGGCCGACAGCAAGAGAAAACTTCTGTACGGTGGGTGTCGATGGACCGAACAACACATTCGACATGTAAGTTGTAAAGTTGGAAATGTGACCTTCAAGCTGATATATGTGCACATGATTAGCTTCATGTATGGCGGTATGGGAAACGATGGCATATCCAATGAGGTCTACGTCCTGACTTTGCCTGGGTTCCACTTCTTCAAAGCCAACCCCAGTTCGACTATAGAACTGACTCCTCGCATGAATCATGCCTGCGTTCTTGTTGGTAGGCGTCAAATGCTCTCTATCGGGGGAAGCAACCACGAGCACTCATTCAAAGTTTGGGCTAATCGTGACCCTTGGACGCGTGGGCTTGGCATTTTCGACATGATGCAATGGACCTGGAGGGATCAGTATTACGCCACCGCAGCTAAGTATACTGGCCCAGAGGAGATCCGGCAGTGGTATGAAGGAGGTGGCATGGATAAAGTCAACTGGGCGGATGACGAGCTGAAGTCTTTATTTGCTCTAAGTAAGTGAACACAAACACGGCCATGTATAGATAACTGACTGGAGTGTTCAACAGAACCTACGTCTGAGCCAACCAGCAACACAAGTCCCAATGAAGACTCCAAACCGAGTATAGGCGCGATCGTAGGTGCAGTAGTCGGTGGTGTCGTTGGGTTGATTCTGATAATGGGCATCGTACTGTTCTTCTTGAAGCGTAAGAAGCGAAAAGCTGACCATGTCTCCAACGACGTGGCCGTAAATCCGCCAGCGTACGAGAAGCGTGGTTCGGAGATTCAACAGGCACCTGGCTCAGAGTATACAGCTCTGCGGGGCTCTGCGATTCCAGATGTCCACGAGATGTCTGGAGATCTTACTGCGTTTGAGTTGCCAGGAGATCATGGGACGTCTGAGAGGAACGATTCGAATAGCAGAAATGAGGTGTCTGGGTGAACTATTGAAGCAGGCTGTTGTGCCCGGCGTAGCGAAAACGACTCTATGGAGAAGGGGATACACAAGTAAAACACACATGATATTCGGACGACATGCCCGAGGAAATGAAGGAGTGAATAACGTGCTTTTTTTGATCAGATTCAAGCTGGCAGTGATGCAATGCCAAAACCCCAAGTGTAACATTGGACTTGGACGGTCATGGTACGTAGGTTTTGAACATGGAATCGTCAGTTCTGGCAAGTCTTAGCTTGATCCAAATTGACCATGAGCATGGAGGAAAGGGCTTTCATGTTCTCTCGATCTTGTATCCGGGAATCTTTGAAAAGTCGGTTTCCCGCTCTGGTCTTACCTGCCATGCTTACTGATATGAGTGGAAAGAGTTGTAATGAAGAAGTTGCAAGCAGGACGTTGAAATTAGACACCCCCGATAAATCGCGGCGGAGGTCAGTGCACGACAGAGGCACCCAACAATCCCTCCTTCCCCTCCCCCACCTCACGGCAACTTCATCTCTCCCCGGATTTTCCTCCCAACCTCCTCAACTTCATTCATCAACCTAGACCTCATCCTCGGGATTTATGCAATGAGCATGCACTCCACAAATTCATATCGAAAGACACAAGCCGTAAATTGGTTTGACGCCTCAAGATCTGTCTCTAGGAAAGCTCTACGCATTGCCCCTCAATTGAGCGTCAACGGTCCGGCGTCATGTCACATTCGGAGCAAAACAAGCATCACGTCTCGGAGAGAATCACTAACAGCCGGCCTTTTTCCACGGCACAGAAGAGCCAACTTTGATTGTCGACCGGTACACCCCTGGACAATCACAGACGGCACCCCTCGCCGACGGCAACTCGCAATTTCGAATGCGTACCGCGATTGGTCGGGCTTCACCTTGGCTCTGCCGGTGGACTAGGGTTGAGGGGCCGCCGATGCTCTCGTCAGGCTCGTCGGCAACATCTCCGCTAGAAACCACCCCTCTAGACCGGTTGACTACGACCCTATTTCTTCAGCCAGGAGTTTTCAAAGAACCGTCCTGTTAGCTGACAACAATGCGCGAATCGGATTGCACATGGGCAACTGCACATTCGCTCACGGTTGTTGAAGCATACCCCGCATGGTGCAGATGGCATTCCTAGCCCATGACAAGGAGGAACAACACGGTTGGCATCCAAGTCCCGACTCCACCTATCACACTGGCGATCTCTGCCGTCGGCCGTCTCCTTCCGACTACACATCGAGCCAAGCGTAACCCTCGACAATCCTCCCCCGATCTGACGCTTCGGGAACTAACTGCCTTAGCTCAACAAGCATACGAGCCGTTCCTCTGCCTTGACAATGGTGGTCTCAACGCAATACGCCGTGCCTGGAGCACATCTCTCCCACCACCTCTTCTGTGGCACGTCGGTAACGTTGTCCTCTCCGCGAACCTTGATCGACGGCAGTCACACCACTCCATCGCCGCTGAGAATAACCATATTTTCAGAAGTGCCTCGCGTTAGCTTGCTGATCCAGCCAACCTGCATACATGACAGTCGTCCGGTAGGCCCCCCTTTCAAAAAGAAAATCCGGGGGTTGTAACGCACATGACCATTTGTCCAGGCTCGTTGTGGTGGGTAGGACGAGGCTAAGGTTTAGACGTCTTGTCGATGCCGGGCGCGCTTACACTTGACACCATATTCCCGAACTCTGACCATTTCTCGGGCAGGCGCACAAACGTCGGGCGGTTTTCAACCGGCCAAGGGTGGATGTTGCACGCTGTCCGGACACCCTTACCATGCAGAGTGTAAGCTTAGGTCTCCTGGTTGTACACGGACGGATCGGGAGCGATTACTCGGCTACCCGCCATGAGACAGCGGGCACCAGAGAATTTCGTATATGCCTCTACGACGTCTTTCCGTTCCCTCACACAAGGTGCTACCATTGCCTTCCTCGAAACCAACTGTGGCTGCCACAGAATGTCTCTGTCTGACTGCTGTGGCGGTAATGACGATCTTGGTCGCGGTGACAAGATGACGGCTTTGGCGATGGGAAGCATCGCGCCAAACTTGGCTCGTCTTGCACTCTTTGTCTTTGTATCACCAGGTCGAGACCCGAGTCAACAGTCTGGCAATACGATGGCGTGCACGATTCACGGGCGGAGACATGTCGGCTCGTAGAACGCGGTTCAAAGGCATGCATGTGCGGAGTGGACAAGCCGTGGACAAGCGGTTCTACAGCTCACAGCCTCCGAGGTTGCCCAATCCGACTAGAGATTCTGTGCTGGCCGACCTGTCGACCGGCCAGCTGCGGATGCTGTTCGGCAGGTGTCAGACAGTCTTATAGCCAAGCGGATCATGGGTGTCGGATGGGTCGAGCGACGGACTTGCGGAACACTTGGTGCTTCTACTGCAACTCTTCACAGGCATGCCTTCGGCCGACAAGTAGATGCGACTTGGAGAGCAGGACAGGCCGCTGGCATCGTGTTTTGGTTGTTGACTCTGCTGTCGTACCATCGTGGTTTACCGTCCTTGGTTCAAGACTCACAGCTTTTTGCCGCGCCGTCTGGTTTTGTCAGAGGACGAGCTGTTCGCTATCAGCCGACAGGCATAATGCAGCAGGATCAAAGAGGGAGGATGTGAAAGCCCTCCGCTGGGACCGACCGCGGTCGAAGCCCCCCGGAACCCTCGGCTGAACGGTACCTCAGATGCTACCTTGCAAAGGAACCGCGGCTGATGAGATGAGGGGATCAACTTTTGTCACATTGACGAGCAGATCGAACGATTATCGCTGCAATGAGAGCTTAGCTCTTAGACGGAGCTGGCTCCTGGCTCTGTTCGTTGTTTTTTGCCTGTTCAACGCAACCACGGTACCGTCCCGCGCCGTAGTATCGTGGGATAATCAGTCAGATGCGCCAACACAGACAATGGCGTAGCAACCCAGCCTTGATCCCACGGCGTGCACCCAGCGACCCCGCGTCTATCAGGCCTAGATGGCAACCACATGGCAGCCACGCATGTCTGCAGCTTCGGGGGCGTTATCGGGGTCCAATCGCAACCAAGCAAGGGCAGCACGTAGTTGCTCTTGGCAAGATGCCTCCTTTCTTTTCCTGGTTTTCAGTCAGCCCTCGCTTGCTCCGTCGTCTGGGCCTTCCCGGCTGGGACCGCCGAGATGATGCCGGCGAGGTGATGCCGACGGGATTTCTCAACCGACCAACCACGTTGCAGGAGATGGACATTTCGGGCTGGTTCCCCACAATCCGCGGCATCGAAGGACCGGGGGCGGAGAAGGAGGCGAACGAACATGGGCCGTCGCCGCGGCTTGTCTTTTCTTCACAAACCTAGCCAGACAGCGCTTGAGGAGCATGGGTAGGGGTTCCAAGGCATTCGAGACATGGTGACGAGTTTTTCCACGGAGTGAGGTTCCTTGTTGCACATGCAATCGGTTCTTGCTAGCTTCGCCACGGAGGCGAGTTATGACGATGGCTAATGTCTCTCGCGATGCATCTTCTCTGACGGGAAGTGCATAAGCGACTTGACGTACGTACAAAACATGTTGGGCAAAAAAACAACTACACAGCATCGTGTGTGCGTGCCTGCCTAACCGACATGGAGTTTCCGTTTCGGATGCTTTCTTTTGCCTCTTCTCCCGCCCTTGGGATTCGACTACCGCCTGCCCCATCCGACCTCGTAGAATAAGTGTAGAAAAACAGTGCAGATTAGAGGTAAAGAACATATACACTGTATAACTCGCTTTGCTTGCAGAAGGAGGAGAGAGATTTGCACGTTGTAAGAATGGAATGGTATATGTATATACTAGAAGAACATATGGTCTCGGAAAGCCAATGTCATGCTTCAATTTCAAAGTAATGTACAAAAACTAAACTTGGTAACAATGTAAATACAATCAAACGTATGATACAGACAAGAACTCTGAGTGAGGTACGGTCAAGAGGCGCGCGGGAAGGGGTATTTTCCAAACAAGACAACCACCAAATCAGGGTAGAGAAAACCTGAAAGACGCCCAGAATTTGGCTCAAGCGGAAAAGACGCGGTGTTTGTTGGAAAGCAAGCAAGTTTGTTTGGGAGCAAGAAATTTGGAGAGAAAAGTTTGTATGTGCATTTGGGATTGTGGATAAGCCTTTGAACAAGAAAAAGACAGAAAAATTGGTTGGAAAAATGTTTGTCGTCAGCACATGAAAAAGAACAAGAAACCGCAGAGAAAACGACAGGTTATGTGACCCGGAGACAAGAAAGCAGCAGCAAGATAACAGTGAAAGAGTTCCGTGTCGTTTGAGCAGCGCGCTCGCCTTTTCTAATAAAGCAGATTTCCCGACCTTTGCCGCCCCCTTTGCCTTTCCCCCTCCCGTTTGAACCAAAAACAGATAGATGCCTGCCATGTTGTGATGATGAAGTGTTGTTGTGTCTTCCTCCCTTGCCTTTCCTTTGGGTATCTTTACCGACCATGATGTCTTTTCAAAATTGTGTTTTTAAAAGTTTTTTTTCCTTGTGCGTTCTCCTCCCTCGACGTGTTTAGGCCGTGCTGCCGTAGGCCTGAGGCGGCGCGGGGCCGGTAGAGGCACCGCTGAAGCTGCGTTTCCTCTTGAGTCCAAAGTCCTGGCCGTGCTCTTCCCTCTGCTGGTGGTGTTCGCCTGCGTGAGGAGGCATGGGGCCGCCGGCGCCGCCGAAGGAGTCGCGCATGGGGGTGCGCGCGTTGGAGGTCGTCATGCTGGCGTGGAAGGCCTGGGAGAAGTCGTTGGGGGCGGCGATGGGGGCCGACATCTGAGGCATGGAGTAGTCCTGGACACCGCCGGGTCGGTGGCCGGGTGTGCGGGGGAGGGAGAAGTCGACGGGGGCGGTAAGGGGTGCCGAGGGGAAGGAGGAGGTGTAGGGGCCTGATGTGGCGAACTGGGCGGATGTGGCACGCGGGGTGGAAGCGTGTCCTGGGGGAGGGACGGAGTTGACGGAGCGGTACTGATTGCGCAGGTCGAGGCCGAGGGGGACGGTGCCGGAGGAGGCGCGGGCGCGCAGGCGGTTGGGCTGGGACTGGAAGTTTGAGTAGTTCATGCCTGGAGGGGAGTGAACCTGGCTTCCAGAGTACGAGCCGGACTCGTAGGAGAGACCGCTGCTTGATGAGCCGCTCATCTGGTCTGGCTGGTAGACGGACTGTTGCCTTCCGCTGAGCTGGGGGCTGGGGGTGGCTCCGTGGTGGTAGGAGTTGTAGTCGATCGAGTCACCCTTCCATGACATGCTGGATCGAAGAGGGGAGTTGAGGTTTTCAGACCTCGACCTGTTCATGGTCTCGCGCAGCTGGAGGGGCTGGAGGGGGCGGGCGGGCTGGCCTCTGTGCATCGACATCGAGTTCTCCATGGCGCCCTGGCGGGCAAAGGGGTTCGACGTGCGGGGGCCGGGGCCCATGGGGGAGAGGTGGCTGCCGTAGCCGTAGCGGTGGTCGCCAGTCGAGTTGGGGGTCATGGGGGAGAGGATGTCGGGGCTGCTCATGGCGCCGGGCGGGGTGTAGGACATGCCTCCGAAGCCTGGGCTCATTGATGAGGACGAGATGTGGTCCTCACCGCCCTCTGCCCTCCTTACGTCCACCATCAAGGGTCGGATCATGTGGTCGGCGTAGGCTTGGGTGCCGAAGCCCATGGGCGAGGCGAGGGGAGTGCCGAGGCCGTGGACGGCGCCGTAGGGGGAGTGGAGGGCCTGGACATTGTCAAAGTCGTCAGGGACGGCACGCATCTTGATCATACGGTCACGGTCGTCGGCTGTGAGACGCTTGATCTTGGCACGGCTGGTGATTCCAAGTCAGTATGCTGCGATGTTGGGTGTGGTGAGTCCACGAGCAAACTTACCGGTTCTGGAACCAGACTTGGACCTGGCGAGGGCTGAGGCCAGGGATTTCCCTAGACAGGCGTTCTCTGTGGGCGGCATCAGGGTGAGGTTGCTTGGCGAACTCGCTCATGAGGAATCGCGTTTGCTGGTGTGTAAGACTGTTGTTGTTGGTCAGTCTCATGAGTCCAAGTTAAGTAGTACCAGCTCACTCACCGGAAGCGCTTCATCTTCCTGCGGGCGGCTGTCCGCTCAGCGGCAGTCTGGGGAGTTCCGTCTCCATCGTCAAGCATATCATCGTCATCAAGGTCCTCGTCCTCATCCTTGCTCATGGAGCCCTCATCATTTTCGATTTGGACCGTGGGAACATCGCCTGCCGTCGACGAAGGGGCTGAAGCCATCGTTACGCTCTGCGTTTCCGTCGAAGCCATGGCCTCCTGGGGTGCGGCGTCTGCCATCTTCTCTACACTGTTGTGTCGTTGCTCCTGCTTGAGCGTGTGCTGCTGAAGTTCAGGCTCGTCTTCCGGGGTGGGCTGCTTGACCTGTCGAAGGCCAAGGGGATCCACGGGTCCGCGGCTGTCTGTGGTTGACTCTGACTTTGTTGTGATCTCTATTTGAGTGTTTGCGCCGGCCGAAGTGCGAGGTTCTGAGGAGTCATTGCCGGTCTCGTAGGCCTGCGGGAAGACGTTGTTGTTCTCCGGGGTTGGCAGGTATGAGTACTGCTGGCCCTGCCACTCGGGAGGCGTGGGCAACGGGGCTTCGAACTGGTTCGACATGCGTGGAGGTGTGGCGGGCCCGGGCTTGTGAATGGGGTTTTCAAACTTGCTGTAAGACCAGTGGCTCTGCTCAGTGGTATCGAACTGCCTGGTAACGAGCATTGGGACTGTTGGGAGGTTTGGGCTGTTGTGTGTAGGTTGGAGTGTTGACAGACGATCTGAGAAACGTCTGTAGAGGTGGACTTGGGCCGATGTAGGCGTGGTAAGGAGTGTAGGTGTTTCCTGAAGAGAGAGTGGTGTTGTGCAACGAGTGGCGAGTTCCGAGATCGATGTCCAGATTCAGATGGTGTGATGGCGCATTGAGAACCTTTTCCAAGCGAGTTCTTCTCTTCGTGACGTGAGGATATCAGAGGTGACTGAAGGCACGACTACTGATGTCTGTTGTTGATGAACAAGAATAACCGTAGTATTTGGCAATCTTGTAAAGCTCACACAAAGCTGTGATAGATTGAGGAGCAGAGCAGCCGATGGGTCGGGCAACGGGTAGCTCAAATTGACGTCGTAGGGTCAAGGTGTGTAGATGTCTGGGTTCTAGATGAAGACCGAAGACGGGGGCCCAGAAGCAATTTAATCAAAAAGAAGAAGGAGTGAATGGATGTGTTGATGCGTCAAGTCAAGTTCGTTTTGGGAAGAGGAAGAGAGGATGATGAAAAAGGGAACGAGGACTTGGCTACCCCAGGTCCCACGAGGTAGGTAGGATCGATCATATATTGTATAAATTTGAGGGTGTGCCAGTTGATAGTATGGCGGGGTCGATCGACTGGGAGGCGTTCCCAGGCCTGGAACTGACAGGCCCCGTTATGTGTGGGCAAGTCCTTGGGATACCCGTGGTTGTAATAAGGCAGTCTGGTAGGGAAGCCCTTGCTCAGTAGTATGACAGAGGTGGAATTAATACCGAAGGGTACGGCCATCCACACGGAGAAATGTCGAGGCTGGATCCGGACAGGAGCAGGGCAAGCACGGGCGGCGGCCACGATGGGATAACGGCTGGTAGGTCTGGTCGAACGACGAGGGTCCAAGGTTGACTTGACGGCAGGTACATACGGTACCTGGTACCTGAGTGAGCAGTGGTGTCCAAGGATGAATGAGCAGGGGGGGGGAGGGGGAGGGAAGAAGGAGGAGGACTGGAGGAGGAGCAGAGCAAGGGAAGGCAAGGGAAGGGAACTGAACCAGGTACCGTACCGTCGTAGTGGGGATGAAGGCCTCGAAAGGGGACCCGATGCACTGTTTTAAGGCTCATGTCGATTCGAGAAAAGCCGCAGCAGCAGCTCATGTGCCATTCCATGCCCATCCCATGCGATGCCATGCCATGCTATGCCAGGCGGGTAGGCATGCCATGGGCATCGAACTGAAGGTCGCCCGCCAGGCCCCCAGGCTGGCCCCCCCCGGTGCGTTGGACTCTGGTCCAGTGGTGAGGTACTTGAGTGAACTGAGGGTGAGTGAGGGTGAAGGGTGTGCGGTTTGGTGTGGGTGGCAGCTGCTGATGAAGTTGCGATGTTGCTGCTCACTCCCGTTACTGCTGCTGCTGCTGCTGCTGCTGCTGCTCTTGCTCTTGCTGGGTGCTTTGGCTGAGCCACAGCCGGTCTCCAGTCTCCGGTTGTTCCCAGTCAGTGGGAATTGGGTGGTGAGTGACCCAGTCCAGTCCAGCATCCAGTCAGTCAGTCCAGCCCACTCCAGCATCTGTGCGTGTAATGTGTATGGGTGTGGATATTTCTGTACACCAGCCGTGGGCCGTCCATGTCGCTGGCTGCTGGTGCTGGCCTGCTCGCTCGGCTCCTCCTCCACTCCACCCTGGCGCTGTTCGAGAAAACCTGGGCAGAGCCTGGGGAATTCGCTAAAGGCGAGTGACAGACGGACGGACGATAGTAGCAGCTATATCAGCGGCGCCCATGGCCTTAAGATTTTCGCGTCGGCTGAATGGCTAATGCCGTGATGTTCCATGAAGCTCTGCCTGCCTGCTGCTGGAACCACACAACCGACGGCCAGCCCATCCAGCCCATCCAGCTCAGCCCAGTAATGGCGCGACCTGGTCCGTGTTGCCAGAGATTCGCCAGATTGAGACGACAGATCCTACACAAGAGAGCAGCGGCAGCGGTGACCCAGAACGGGCCTGGCTGATGTTGACACCTGAATCAGTGCAGAGCCAGGTGGACGGTTTTGAGAGAATGAGACAGGGTGCGAACGGGGCCCCCTTCTGGTCTGTTTCCTCACCTCAGGCCCTTCTTTGGGGCGGCCGCAGTGTAAAAAAAGTAGACGGACAGGCACAGCTTGCAGGGCATGGCATGGCATGGCATGGGCTCAGGTTCAGGCACCGGCTCAGGCTCAGGCACAAGGCCTGCTCTCTTGGTGCCCTTCCCTTCGCGCTTGTACGGGATACAGGCATAGGCACCACCGAGGCGGCCGGCCCAAAAATAATTACTGCTAGCTGGGTAGGTGAGGTAGGTATGGATCTCGCTCGCTCGCATTGAGGAGAGCCTGATGAGAGAGTGTACTTACTATCCAGTACACACACACGCATCGCAAACCCTTGACACGTTGACACGGCGGCAGAAAGAGGTTCGGGAAAGAAGAAAATCAAGGAGTGAGAAGGGCATCTCGGCTGGGATATCTGGATGGTGCTTATTGGTCTCCGTGACATTAGCTCAGTGTCGACTCCACGGATGAACGCATGACCGTTGTCGAGAAGCCGGTCGAGGCCACGGCCAATGGGAAAGATCATCGATCAAGGGGAGGTGTGGTGGCTCTCACTCTCTCTCAGAGTCTCTGTCTGCACTCCGTCCCTTCTCTCTCTCAGAGTCTCAAGAGGCTGCTGCGGGGGGCGCGCGACCGGGATGGGATGGGTTGAGGGTGTGCAGAAGCGCGGGACGGAGTGGAGGGATCAGGTGTGCGCTTAGCGAAGTCGACCGGCGAAAAAGAAGGGTCGGGAAATCTGGTGGGTGGGGGAAAGAAGAGGGAAGGGGAACAAGGGTCAGGGTCGTCGCGGCACAGGCGTCGTGTACTGCGTACATACGGTACTCTGTACCTGGCCTGGCACTCCTTTGGCGAGATACGCCGTTGCAGCAGCGATTGGAAGTGGTCCAAGTCGACGGCCAACGACCAACTCGACGACGTGCTTGGCGACCTGGAGACTCGACTGACTGGGCCACTTGTTGGGCTTCATGGGTTTGGAGAGATGAGCAGGTCCAACGAGGACCAGGTCCGGTATCCGTAGCGGCAGGGAAGGAGACGGTAACGGGGGACGGGCGGGCACAGAAGCGATGGGTATGGTATGGTAAAAGTTGTGGGAATTTGGGCCCTCCGGAACGGCCATGGGACTTTCTTGCAAAGCAGCGACGACGAAGAAGATGGGTAATGGGTAACGACGGGTGACGGATGAGTCCCGACCCCGGCATACCGCCTGTGGCGACCAGGGGCCCGGGGAGGGAGGGGAGATGGGAGAATGAGCAGATCCCCAAAGTAGATCTCCTCTCGCTTGTGAGGACGCACCGTACCGTATCGAAACCACCCTTCACCTCGGTCTCGAAGCCCTTGAGAAGAAGTGGTGCGCGGTCAGGGTGAAGGAACTTACGCGGCGGCCGTCTTGAGTTTCCCCCCGAAAGCTCCAATCGAGAGGGGGGCCGGGGCCGAGGCCGAGGCATTGGTGAGAAAGGAGAGACAACAGGTCTAAGCTAGCTATGGCGGGGACCTTTTCTTGGGTACAGCCATGTTTTGGAAAAGAGGCACAGAGAGTACCAGAAACAGGAACGCGCATGTCTGCTCTGCACGTACTGTAGCTGTAGCGGACAAGACGCACGACGCAAAGATGGGACGAGAACAACCCCCACAAGAAAGTATGTTCGTCCTGGACTCCTGGGTTGGGTTGCCAGGGATCGATCGCATTACTCCTTCTCAAAAGCCGCGGTTCCACCTCCAATCTTGCGTGCACGCATGTCGATACCTTAGCTCATGCCGTGTTGTATGAGATTCTTAGCGTGAGTGGATAACGTCGAACGGACACGGCGGGAACGAAGCTGCTGTTGAACTATCTCCAAGGAACTGGGGTTTCGTGTCCGTTCTGCCGGGCGATATCTGGCGTCAGTCATCTGCAGTAGTAATCGAGCCTCATTATAAGGTACGGACGGATAGAGGTGCTACCGAATTAAAGGTAGCAGTGCTGGGCCGGTTTCTTAGGTTCTTTGGTTCGCGGCCGGCCGTTTGTTAGTTCGGGGCCGCCAAACCTCGAGCCAACAGGTTTCTGGCCTCGTTGTTTTGGCCCCAGGAACGAGACTAGACGAATCAAACGACAGCCCAGGGGGCGGGAGGCGGTCAGATTAGATGAGGCCCTCTCTGCTGCTGGCTGCTGGCTGCTGGGTGCTTGCTGCCCCAGGGTCCCGGGGCGGACGAAATGGAATTAGTTTCGTGTCGTTCTTCTGGTTTGACAGCACGGCACTTGTAGATTGACTGAGAAGGCGGCAGGGACGAACTGCACGGCGGACCTTGTCCGGAACGTCCGTAGCGTAGGTTCATACCGCATTCTCCACGTGCCCATGATTCGATCGTGCGTGCAGGCGAGGGAAAAAGAAAGAGGGTTTAAAAAAAGGCCAACTGGGGCCCGGGTCAGTTCATCTATGTCAGGCTGGAGAAGCGCCATGCTCGTCAATGCCGTGTGCGGTGCGTGAGCGAGTGACTCTGTGCCGCAGTAGGGAAGTACTCGTAGGGAAGACGGAAAGACGAAGAGTGTGGCCAACGGCGAAGGCGTCAGGGCCAAGCCAAGGGCTCCTTGTCCAGCTAGCCGTTGCTGCAAGAAATGGACAGGTACGTATCTCGTGGTCTTGCCAAGTTGCGAAGCACCTGCATTTGAGGAAAGAAGCAAGCACAAGCAGGCAGGCACGCAAGCTGGGAACAGCTCAGCAGGCCCCGACTTCCCAAGAAGACAAGACTGATCTGAGGAGAGCTAAGAAAGCTAAGCAGCGTTGCAACGGACGATGCTGGGTAAGGTAGCTACGAATAGCGAGCTGGAGGAGTACGGATAAGTTACTCCTACCTTCCATAGGTACCTTGGGTAGCTTCTTACACTTTGACTTTGGTCTTGGTTGGGAAGTTGGAAAGCTGCCCGAAAGAGCCGTAGGCTGAAGACGACACCGCACCTTCCTCAAGCCATCCTCGGTGGAGTCGGGTGCAGCTGACCCGGACCTTACCTCTCTCACCCTCTGCCTCTCAACCTTTACCCTGCCATCACAAGAGTCGATACCACCTATCCTGAGCTGTCCTAGCGAGAGAAGCTGTGGACGCCTTTCCGGCCGCCTTACCACACGGTTTCCGAGCTGCCATGGAGTGCTACGCTGCCCAAGCTAGCCCCGAAGAGGAACGAAGCGCCCCCCGTCGCGTTCTCGAAGCTGTCCCCCATGCCGAGCTACGAATCCGACGTACGTCCCATTCCCCTCCGCCTCAGGAAATATCCACGCTGGCCGTGTTTCAGCATCTCACCTACCAAAAATGCTACGTCATTCCGATGCGGTGACGGAATTGGGGGGAACCAAGAACGAGTGCCGAAATTAGACGTCAGTCCTGGCGTGAGGTCATTTTCAAGCTTGCTTGCTCTACGCACTTTGTTTTCCGAGTCCAAGGTCTGGATGGGCGCAAAAGGAGGAGCCGTCAAGTTATGCATCTTTGACGATTCATGTGTAGGCAGCCGCCAGCCCGCCCGCCCCAGGCAGCTCTTGTCATTGTGGTACAGGCAAAAAGGCTAACTTTGCCAATCTGCTGCCGCTCCGGAGGGGTCAGCAAAGAGGGACGGAGCTCGGAAGCAAGGAGCGTGGTCGACCGAGCCTAGAAGACGAGAAAGAGGCAATGGAATGGGAGATCTCTCTCTCTGTCTCCTCAGCAAAATGCACCACCGACACGACGAACCAGAGACGATGCTTCGGGGTGGAGGACACACATGACACGCCCCCAGTTCTCATTTTCACTTGCTCGCTCACTGCTCGAGGTCCATCACAGGGGGGCGTGGCAGTAAATTCGCGCTGGGCTGCACTGCACTGCAATCTGCACGCTACACGATGCCTCTGCTGTTGCTCCTTCATGAACGGAGACAGCAGCCAGCAGCACAGCTGCCGCCAAATGTCCGTGCTCAGATTTGGCCGTAGAAGCCTTCCATCTGGCATGCTCCGGGGGACAGGGATGGGCGCCAGAGTTTCATCCTGGGCGGGGGTTTTGCCGACTGTGTTGGGCGGGAGCAGCAGAGCAAATCGCGAAAGGGTATCTCCTCGTTCGTCATCCAGGGGTAAACGGGCAATCGTGGTGGTAATGGTAATGGGTGGCTCCATCAGGCCAGCCGCTGCCACTGGCCGGCCACAGACACCGACACCGCCAGGCCGGCCTTCTTCTTGTTGTTGTTGCCGCTGCTGCTGCTGTCCCCCGGTATGATGAGCAAAGGGAGATGGGCATGGGAACGGGGTGGATGCGGTCGCCTCCTCCGCGGACCTTCAAGGGCCAGGGGCGGGCGGGTGATGAGCAGATGAGCAGATGAGCAGCAGCGAGCATCAGCGCAAAGACCGTCCATACGTACCGGCAAGGTCAACACACGGCAGAGGAGAGACACTCGCAAGACAACACCAGACGAGACCACCCGTGGTGCAGCGCAAGCGAGGGACATACATGGCTGGCGTTGGTGGCCTTGGGAATTTTACCAGTGCCGGAGCCACGGATGGCCTGCGACGGAGTGCTTTCCATGCCTACATACATACAGCCACCCGGCACTGGGCCGCAGGAAAGCTAATCCCGTCCATCTATCCCGCACCCAAAATGTAGAATATCTGTAAGGATGGCCCGAAGCAAGACACATCCAAGACACCGCGTGGGCGTGGAAGTCGCCAGCAGCGAGAGGAAGTCGTCGCTACATGTCGCCGCACGCGATGATGAGGTGAAAAAAAGTACTTTGTTACCGTCCAGAGTTACATCCATCCAGCGAGCAAGGGGGGTGGTGGGGAGGCTCTCCCGCGGTCTGGCCTGATGGCAGACGGACGACGCAATTGGGGGATCGAGAGTCAACGATGCCGTTGTGTTGCTTTTTTGCAAATCTCATGACGATCGGTCCTTTCACGCCCTCCTGATACCCGTGCCTCGCAGACCGCTCACCGGGGGGTGGTCCGGAGCCTGGGATGGGGGGGATGGATGAGGGATGAGGGATCCCCGTCCCCTCCTCTCTCTCGTCATCGGGATGCAAACCGACGGCCTGGCCAAACAGCAAACGTGGGCGCTGTCTGGCCGGCAGTGGATCGCGTCGTGCGGTGGCCGGGTCCTCCAATTTCGCGCGCGCAGAAGAAGGTGGGAAATGCACCTCCGCGACGGCCGGCCGGGGGATACGCAGTAGATGGGGTCGGGGACCCAACGGTTCAACGTCCAGCCAGTGACGACGACACGCGCCGCCCGTGGAGAGCGTTGCTGCAGCTGCAGGTGCCGTCAACGTCAAAGCGATATAGCCGAGGAGAGAACATAAGACGACAAGACAGATTTGACAGGAGATGGGCGCCTGCGTTTCCAAACTTTGCTCAATTGTTGGATTGCGGGTGCGGGACGAGGTTACGTCTGGTGTGGTGGCCTGGTGCCATGCCTGTGTTGATCCCAAGGGCAAAGTCGAGATGAGAGGAACGGGTGATGGGCGTCAGGTATCAGGCGCACATCAATGATCAGGCCCATCCATGAGACACGGGCGCGCGGGTGGGAACCTTTTGGATGATGGACTGCACTAAGAGGTGGAAGACGGTTCGCGGACGCCACATCCGTCAATGCAAGCAGGCAAGCTTGGTGCTGGTGCTTGCTTGACATTGACGTTGACATGACATTGGCATGCTTGCTTCTTTGCTTCTTGCTCGGACTCTGCTTGCCTTCGCCTCGGCTTGCTTGCGGCTGCTGTTTGGTGTTGCCATTGTTACTGTTGCTGCTGCGGCTACTGCCATCACCTCCAGTCAGTCCGCTCAGCTCGCATCTCGCATACTTACCGAGGAGTACAGCAGAAACAGAGACATACATGGCCGGGAACCAGGGACCTCAAAGAAACTCGATCGGGTCACCGTTGATCCTAGATTACCTGCGAGTGCGGGCACATCACGCCCTCTGCAGACGCTGCACTTGCTGCTGCAGCGCGTCCCCGTCACAAACCAAACCTCCACCAACAACAGCAAGATGCCAAGAAACAACAACCTGGGCTCGAGGTACCTCGGCGTCCCGACAGCAGGCAAGTCGGCGAGCGTTGCAAGGCCATTCGCGCGGGCTACCCGAAGTCCCGCTACAAAGCCTCAAGGTACCTGAATCGAGCCTCTCTGAGCACTGAGCAGGCGCAAGGAACAAGAAAAGAAAAGAAAACGACGTGTGGAGTGAAAAGGAAAACAGCGCCAAATCTGCCGACGGCCCCATCGGGGCTATCAACATGACACACGGGCCTGTCAGGGTCATGCCTGTTCGCTTTTGGCCCAGAGATCTCTGAATCGCTCTGGCCACAGTCGGGCTAGAGAGGCGTGAGAGGGAGAGAAAGCCGCAGAAGGATTCACGAGAAGGACAAGAGCAGGTTCCGACAGCGCGGCAACCGTGGGGCGAGGCGAGGCGAGCAACACACATACCCAAGACATTTTCTTCGTCCAAACTTGCCCCCCTTCACCACGCAGTACTCCATACAGAGTACTAGACGAACAACGCCCGCCCGCCTGCTGCGAATCTCGTTGCTCACTCTCCTCGGCAAGGGTTGTGGAAGTAAGGTACACCGCGAACCCCACTCCCCTCGTTACAAATTGCCCTCTGCAATCAAAAGGAGGGACTGCAGACACCACCCCGGGCTCCACCTGTGCGTCCCCGTCTTGCGTACCTGCGTGATGTTGCTACGACTTAGCAGCCTTGGCAAAGAACTACACCTAGTGTACTCTGTGCTATCCACCTTTTTCCAGTGAGGCGGAACTTTTGGCGTGTCTCATGTTTTTTTTGCTCTCGTTCGTTCGTTAGTTCTGCTGACCCTTTTGCGTAGTGTTGCATGCCATGGAATTTCCGAAAGGAGGGAGGGATTGCGTTGCGTCGTCACATCACAGGGGAAACCTGATAATCCATCCTACGAATACGGTTCCTAGCCATTATTCGATTGGCGATTCTCTCACTGTGAGTTTCTCCCCAATGCTTCACCGCAAAGCGTAACGCTGTCCGCGGCCATACAACGACACACGCCCAAGGAGGAAACCAAGTGAGTGGATTGCGGCAGTTGGGCCCTGGAAACCAAAACAGACGTTTGCAAGGGACGACAACAACGGACGTTCTGTTGAATGACAGGACCGCAGGAGTATGGCACACATGAACCGCCAAGAAATCCAGATGCTGTCTGTCCCTGGCTCGCGCGTGCGGCAGTTGGGCACTTCGTACGTACGCACGCACGCACGCACGTAACGCACGCACACACAGTTGGGTAGCCCGACCAACAACAGCACCCTTCTCTCTTAGGCTGCTTGTCTGACCTGCAGTGCAGCAGTCTGCAGAAACAGGGAGCTGCGTGTGGCGTATGTGTGTGTGTGTGTGTGATTTGTACGCGGGGGGGAGAGACATATTCGTAGGCAGGACGTAGTAGAGGAGAGCATGGATGGATGCTGCAGCACCGGGACGACTTGCCTTTGTCTTTCCCAGCCCCCTTCCTCACATGGCAATCTAGATTTCGCATCGCAGCTGCCCTCATCTCGTGGTGGTGGTGGTCGCGGCGGCGGCTTAGTACCTATGAAAGGTATGCGGTGGTGCGGCGACGTTGCGATGGGAAAGCTATCCCGGACAATGCGGCTGCGGCTAATGGTGCTGCGGCGGCGGAAGCGGAAGCGGGAACTGAGTCACGACGTCAGACGCCGGCCGCCGTCTGCACTGAACCCTACCGAGCCGCAAGCTGCTGCGGTTGAGAGAGAGAGAGAGAGAGAGAGAGACCAAGGAAGTGGCGGTCTTCTATTTTCCCTGTTTGACGCCCGCTTCTCGGGTCTGCCCCCGTACGACAGGCACCACCACATGTCTCTGTGGGCAGCAGGAATCAGATACCAAGGTACAAGAGGCACACCACCATCACCACCGCATAGTCGCAGCGTGCTTGTTGCTTGCAGCTTCACTCTACTCCATGCGCACAAGAGGGCAGAAAATAGCATCACTCGGTCCACACCAACGCCATCTTCTGTAGACAGACGGGGGTTTGGGTTGGCATCAGCAGCACGGGCAAGGGTTTGTGTTGGTGGTTGGTTGGCCTGTGCCAGGTCGACGTTGGAACGGAGAGCCGCAGCTGGGGTGAGTGTGAGTGGGCGAGTGAAGGCAGCTAGCCGCGATGGGCTGCGGCTGCGAGAATTCAGCTGCGGTTTCGGGAAAGGTGCTGTAGTGTTGTGTTGTTTCGAAAGGAAGTTCAATGAAAGGAGCGCATGCGTCAGCCGCCTGAAGCAGCAACATCGTCGGGGGATGGAATCGGGGACGTCTGCCGATGACGATGGCTTGCAACCCTGCTTCGTCGCCGAGGTGTTGTGTTGTGTTGCATCGCGTCAAAGACGTGTTGCGGCGCTCCCGCGGCCGTTGCTTTCGGCGGCATGGTCGACGACGGCATGGGGCAGGAAAGCAGCTCAGGACAGCGACATGAACATGGATCACGATCCGCAACGGTTGCATTATCCCAACGGGTGGATAATCTGTGATCTTGCAACGCCAACGACTTCTTCGGCCTCGTCCTTGAGCGTTTTCTTCGTCCGTCCGTGGAGTGGGTCATCTTTCTCTTTCGGCGGCGGCTATGAATAGGACCATAGGGTTGCAGTGGCATCGGATTCGCCTTTTCATTCCCATTTTGAGGTGAGGAGACCCCGAAGGGCAGCAAGGTACCCAGGGTAGGGTAGGGACCCCTTCCACGGTGACGATGGATTCATCGCATCCTGAGATCAACACTAGGACGAAAGAGAAAAAATGAGTGTCTTGGTCTCCACGTTTGGCAGAGTCAAGGCGGTGGAGATGCAGATGCTCACGCACTCGTGACTCTGGGCAGATGGTGGTGGGAGAGCTGGCTGTGCTTCTTGTTGGTTTGAACTCGCGCAAAGCTTCCTCAAGTTCAGGTCCGCTTGCACGTGTGTGGCTTGGTGGCCTTTTTCAACATACTCTCCGCCACGTTTGTTGATGCTCGGTCTGGATGATGGTCTTTGGGGCTCATGGTAAACCGCGTCTTAATCTTCTCAAAGTTGTCTCCTTCGAAGAGGGACTGTGCTGTCAGAAACAGGGATCGCCGGGTGGCCTGTGGGGTGCACAAAGTTTCTTCGGGCTCTCTTTCGCATCATGCTGCCCTCGAACGTCCCGTCAGGCAGCGGCAGCGGCAGCGCTGGCGCTGTCAAGCGGCGGGTGGTGTTCTGTTCTGTGTCAGGCCTGGCGTCCACGTCGGCGCTGGCTGGCGGCCGGTCACCTTGTCACACCAGTGACGGGACGAGCAGGTCGGGCGCCGGTTGGTTGGTGCGGCTGCAAGGGCGAACAGGGCTCACCCACGACAAGCCTCTGCGAGTGCCGGCCCTGTTACCTGTTAGTGCTTCCCCCCAACTTTTCCAAGCAGGAGGGAAGTGAAGGGGAAGAAATGGGGTGGTCACTGGTCCAGGAACGGACCTTTGTGGTACCATTACCATGTTCGATTCGACGGTGACGGCAATGGCGAATGCTGATTCTCGCCGTTCCGTTCGATGGGATGGCACCGTAGCGTTGCAAAGGGACCCTTCCAGGGGGTTAGAGAGCTACATAGTACAGAGGAGCAGACGGGGGGAGAGGCTCCTCGGTGTGATGGATCGTGGATACGCTGCAAAATTCCCAGTACCTGGGTGACCGAGACGGCGGCGCCTATCTGTGCCTATCGCAGAAGTGTCTTCCGTTCCTGGCGCCAGCCAGCAGCATCAGCCAGCACAATAGTGCCAGCAGAGCCCGAGCGCGGCTCCGTCACCATCACCATGACAAGACGGAGCGGCACCCTTTCACAACCCAGCCAGCAGCCAGCGTTCCTGTGGAGACGCAGGGAGACGGCCGAAGACGAGATGAGAAGAGGACATCGAGAGGATTTCAAGGGGACCCAAACACCGCTGGTCCATGGCCGCCAAGACTTTTCTGCGCGGGTTTTTGGCAAATGCGGTGTGCGGATAACGCTACGCTGTCGGTGGTCACTGGTCGTCCTCGTCGTCGGCCGTCCACTCAACACAGTCACGCTCATGATTTGATTTTTTTGGTGAAGAAGAGCGACGAGTTTGGACATGGATGCAACCCAGGACGAGGACCACCCGCGCGACTGGAGTGCGGTGGAAAGCAGCCCAAACCAAATGAGGCAATTCGAGAGAAGGCACCCCTGGCGCAGCAATGGTGCGGTGCGGGATGCGGATGCGGATATCTCGCCAGCAGAAAACGGCAGAATCAAGGGGCGGCTCATCCTGGAGAGATCCAGAGACAGAGAGCATCGGCCAGTGGGCAGCAAAAGTAAAATTCCCCTTGAAGCCGAGCCGAGCACCTCGTGCAAAGGAAGGAGGAAAAAAGGGGTCCGAACCTTNAGTAAAATTCACCTTGAAGCCGAGCCGAGCACCTCGTGCAAAGGAAGGAGGAAAAAAGGGGGCCGAACCTTGCGCGGGAAGTTTACTTTTGCGTGCATCTGCTCACCCTCTGCGCGGTATCGGACGTGACGGCGATGGTTTCGGGAGATATTGGCCAGCAAACTTTCTCTCGTCTTCTTCTTGTCTCCCTTGGCCTGAGAATCGAATCCTAGCGGGAGCGGTCTGGACGCCATCGAACGGACACGGCACGGCAGGTTGCTCGAAATCAAGGACGTTGGGTCGCAAGGCCCGCCGCAGGCAGAAGAAAGGGCCACTGCCGGTGCTTCACATGGACGGGATCCGGGACATGGTGCGATCTTGATAATTACGGAACCTGCTGGATCGCTATGCCGTACCGTCTTTCTGTTGCACCGGGTTTTCTCGCGGGCTGTCCTCGCAACAACAGAGCAGCAGCAGCAGCTTCTCCGCAAAAGACAGGCATGGTCTTACGTATCCGTCAACCCACCTATCCGTACCGCGCGCCGGAATCGTCCAGAGTGGTATTCGGTCGTCGGCGGTGATGCTCCGTTGCAATGGGCGTGTCCCTTCCCGACCCCGGCTCGCCGTTGCAACGCCGCTGCCGGGTTGAGGTTCGCATGCCTGCATCGAATCCGGCTAGGGGGACGGTATGCAGTTATGCAGATATGCAGATGTGTATGTATCCGGGGAACTGAATTTGTCGGTCCGACATTGCTAAGCCGCTTACAGAGGTAATCCTGTATTCAACCTCGACCCAGATAGGCCAGGTAGTGCTAGTGGCCTCATCCCAGCTGGCGCCGATCGGACGACGTGTTGGGCAAGGTGGCATCCGAACGGCCAGCAGGCATTCCCGGCCCTTCCAAGGTTCCAGGACGGCGGCCCATCCGGGAACCTCTTCCAGCTCCTCGGTCACGGAATTACGCATAGCCCCGACAACGAGCATCACCCCAGTACAACGGCAACACTTGCGATCACGCCGCAGCACTCAGCACGCGCTACGCTGTATCCGTATCGCGGCAGCGACTATTCTAGCGCCCATTGCCCAAGGCTGCTGCAGCAGGCTCTGCCTTACTCTTATTGTTCATGTTTTGCATAAGGTGCCAACCTGACAACCTGCAAATTGCACTCTACCCTACCCGCTCACTAGACTTGTATTTGAAATGAATTGACATCGGCCGGGCCTTTTCTTAGGGGGCTTTGTTGTTTTTTCCCAAATCCCCATCGACTAATCATCCCGTCCGCCGCGCCGCGCCAAAGACAGACCAAAAAACTGTATTTCGACGAGGGGGTCTTGTTCCGAAGAATCAGCCCTTTTAGACTTCACTGCAGAGATTCTAAGGGTCTTCGAGACGCCGATCCCTTGGTGAAACCGAGCACCAGGTTTTGTGCTGTCCCCCACGTCCGTCCGTCTTACCGCGGCGTCAAAACTTCGAGGCGAGGCAAGGCGTCTTGTCAACTATAGACCGCGGATGCTGCTTTAAGTTACAGTTACGGATGGCCGTGTGTAGGCGAACCATACGGACGGGATGACACAAGCGCGAAGCGTCTGGAAGGACTGGAAGAGATGAACCGAGCCAAGCTCCCCAATAACAGCCTTGCTTCGCCAAGTCATGCGAGGCTACTTTCCAACGTCTGGCCCGTCTCAACCAGGCACCTTCACACACACTACACGCACTAAGCGCAACGGTCAAGGCGACGCCGACGGCGAGAGCGAAGGGCTCCAGGCTAGCGCGTGAACCTGTCAACGACGACGACGTCGCGCGCGCGCCCGTCGTTGTCGTTCTCGTCTAACCAAACATGAACCACCACAAGTCCCACTCCCGACTATTCCCCCGTAAAACATGCTATCCGCCCGCCCACCCCACGCCCGCACCGCTCGTGATGCCTTTCCGTGAGATGAGCTTCTCGTTAACAAAGTGGGCGCGTGGGCGAGCGCGGGCAGAAGAGTTGACTCGTGAGAAAGGACGGGGCCGCACTTGGCGATGAGAAGGGGAAGAAAGGGACAACATGCGAGAGCGGGCCGGGACAACGTTCACCACGCTCGGGGAGGACCTCAAGGGGGTGGTTGGGGATGCGACGATGACGGGCTCTCGAGAAGGAGAAAAAGTCTGGGCATGCAGACGCACTGGGCAGATTATCGATTTCACCTATCCCAGATACCAGAGCTTGGCATCGTGGAGCCTCCCCGTTCCTGACTACTCTCGCGTCGTCGTGACGGGATCGTTGGGTACCTTACGTCTAAGTATTCCTGTCTGAGCCGCGAGGGTCGTGGTGGTCTCGTCAAACGATCCAAACACCATTGATGATTCAATTTCATTTCCCTTCCCGCTGGAGGTCCTGGGGCGGGCGAGCTGGATGAGGCATGGGCTCGAACCTTCTTCCTGCGTGCCTTTGCATGCGCGGCGACTCAGGTCCTTGTCCGTTCTGACGGGACGCAATGCAGAGACCTGCGCGAGTCTTCACACCTGTCTGTCTAGCCCTGTCGGTATGGGTTGACATCCATTGTGTGAAGGTGGTGGTGGAAAATGGGGACATTTCCCTCTCGATGGGTCCCTTCCTCTTACCCACAAGTGTCCTTTTCGCGCTAGGCTCATCGGGTCATCCTCCACAATTGGGTGGGGTGGGCGACAGTGGTGTTGAGTCGAGGCTCAGGTAGCAGCGTGGTGGAGGGCGTGGGCCGCTCGCTACTTTGTGCGGATATCGCCAGGGTTACTTGCAGCGAGCGAGCGGATAGCTATTGAGGCCGGGGCAAGGCCTCTTGCTATGCTATCACGAGAGGATAGCGACGGGGTTGTGGTTGGGGGGTGGCATCCGTTTGACGGCATCCGAGGAGTCCTTCGGTGTGCTGCTTTGGAATTTGATTTTGATAATGTTTGAAGATGGGTGACAAGTGACAGACAATACGGTTAGCTGCCTAGCGCCAGATTTCATTTGAGAGCACCGGCCATTTTTCTCCCCTTCTTGCTTTTTCCTGCGGGTATCTCATCGTCTAGCTACCTTACACTACCGTAGCTAGCTCTGTCCAGGTTCCAGTTTCCAGATCCCGGACCAACAGAGACTGGCTGCCGGCCGCCGGTATTAACTGACTCCACCAGTCGGGTTTGGCTTCACTGCCGGATCCTTTCTTTTTTGCGTCTTGTGTTGTGTTGTTTTGGCTGTTGGCTCCTTGCGTGTATCCCCCCCCCCCCCCNCCCCCCCCCCCCCCGGGGGGTCATTTACTCTGCTTCTCGTCGAGTCTCGAATGAGTCGACGTGCCGCGTCTTCGGGTTTCCGAATGTCTTTGGATATCAAACTTTGTTCTTCGGGTTTCTGGCACGAGAAGAAAGTCACCTAGCGCCCCCTTGTGTGGTATTGTGTCACCCGTATGCGCCGTCGCCGTTGCTTCTTCGCGTCAAGTACCTCCCGTGCCGCTCCTTGCAACGACAAGCGAGAACGGGCAATGGCCAATCCATGCGACGGCGGGCTTTCCCACACCGGTTGCATCTCTTACAAATGTGATTCCACCTTGTGGTTTTCCTTTTCCCGGTGGAAGGGCCTTGGAAAGAAAGAACGAACGTGGGAAAAGGAAGTCGTGCCGCGCGAGAGGGGGAGAAAAAAAAAAAAAAAAAAAAAAAAAAACCAGCGATGCCGTCTTGCATTGGCGGGTCGGGTCCTAAGGGTACTCCGCAACGCGCAGTGCAGACTTTCGAGGTCCCCCAATGGCCCTGCCCAATCTTACCTAGCGTTGTCTGGTGTGCTGCAGCGTGACTGTGCGTGCCTGGTGCCTTGCGCCTTGTGCCTGGCCAGGTGTTGTGTTGTTGTGCCTGTGCCTTACACCACCACCACCTCGCCGCGGCGGGCGGGCGGGATGGCCAGCAGCAGAAAGAACCTCGACATTATGTGAGGGCGCGCGGTAATAGTTCGCTTAGGGATGAGCTGCGTTAGGGCGTCTTTCTTTTTTAGACTCGTCGGCAGGCCCTTTCTCAGCCCTTTCGCAGAGCGGGTTCTTAGCACATCTTAACACCCCAACTATGCGTCGCAGTCGCCAGGCATGCTCCGGCAGACCCAAGAAGGCTGATCGGGTCGTCCGCTTAACATGCTCAGTGCTGCATCATGGTAGAGGTACTACCGTAGGTACATCACAGTGTTGCCTGCATGCCTTGAAAGACGCTCGGGTTTGATGCTCGACAACCTCGCACAATACCAAGCCGTAGCTAAGACCGGACCCCAACGCGTGCTTGCCGCAAGTCGCCAGCCGCAACAAGCATCACTTGATGCATACTATTTCTGAGCATGTATGCGACTGCTTAACAATAGGCAGGTGGAATTCAATCCCAGATATGCATCAAGCCAGTCCATCACCTGACTGCACCCACCCACCCAACCTTAGTCAGTCAAGTCCCAACTCGCTGCTGACAAGGCTGACTTGAGACGACTAACGTCTGAAGACGACAGCCGTTCCTGTTTTACTAGGCCGCACAATGGCACGACGGCATTCCCGTTCAGTCCATCTTCAACGCCACGGCCAAGCACTGAAGCAGGTCCAAACCTTGAACCCGCCGACCATCGATCGTCCGTCGTCTGTCGTCCGTCCCTATCTGCTGCACCGCGAGCTGTCGTTCATCCCCGAACCTGAACCCATGGCCCCTCCATCCACCCATCAATCCATCATCCGTCCCATCCCATCCGATCACATCGTGTGCATCCCCCATGTCCAGAGTCGCTCCCTCCCCCATGGCAGCCATGCCCATCCCTCCTCGCCCCCATCCATGATCCCGCAATGCCCGCAACTCGACGACAGCATGCATCCAGCCCATGGCGAGCCCCAGCTATTCGCCCATCGCCAGCGTTCGAAATAGCATCACCGGGCTAATTTTACATCCCTCTGGGGCCCCATCTCAGCCCAGTCCAGCAACCCCTCACCTTGGCATGTCCAGGTCCCCATCCGTCATATCGGCGATGTCCATGGACCACCACCACCAACATCACCAACACGCTCTTCCTTGCCGTGCTATACCTGCCACTTGAACGGGAACCACGTGCCTCCCGCCAAAAAAAGAAAACCACTTCAGATCAGACTGAATTCCACAATGACATACTCGGAACAAGCCTGGCCTGTCACTTCAGCGTTTGTTCTCGTCACCCATCACCCTTCTCGGCTACCTGCTTGCTATCACAGCCCCAAGACAAAAAGAGGTGTCATGCCAGACGACATATCGCCCGGGATGCCCACGCAGAGCAAGTGTCAGAATCCGTGCGGCCCTCTGCCAGTACCAGTGAACATGTCCCCCTCCCCTCCTCAGCCCTTTCAATGCGACCTGACAGATCGCAAAACTCGGGATCGCTGCCAACGCTCTCTCACCCGCGCGCGCGCACCCGCATCCGTGAGGAGAATGCATCATCCTGCCCGAGTTGTACTCGATACCTGCCAGTTAAGGTTGCCCTTCCGGAGGGGAGGTGGCATCTACGGCGACCGTTGGAGCGGGTGCTTGCATCCAGCCCGTTCATGCCTTCACTTCCGGTCGACGCCAAAAGTGCCAAATTTTTGTCATTCTCATTGCCGTGTTCTTTGCTTTTTGCGCATTGTATGCTGGGGTTGCAGTCAGCCTCCTTGCCAAATTTCCACGCCTCGCCATCGCCCACAACGGGACAACACTTCGTCGCAAGTCGTGCCATGAATGATTCCCCTTCCCGCAGTCGCAAATCTCTGGGGGGTGGGAGAGAGGAAGCCCGCGTCGATCAGGTTCGCGCCCATTAAACGCCTCTCAAACAACCACCGCGTCAACGCCCGCTGCCACCAGAGAGAGAATCCACCAAAACCGCTGCGAGAAAAGCTCCCGCATCGCGTCAGGAACGACTCAGAGACTCCTTGTCCGCTATAGCTGTTCTGTTCGGTTCTTCCTTTTTTTTGATGTTGCTACATGCGCGGCTGTGTTGTCTGGTCCTCCCTCCACCTGTTGTAGCAGACATACGCGTCTCGCAGCCAGTTGGTGGTTCCTGCGTGCCTCGCATCGTTCCCATCGCAGCAGCGGCGCCCCGCACGTCGTGTTTCACGCCATGGAAAACCCGAAAGAGGAAAACCTGCAGTGGCAGAGCCGCCCCCCCCTCCCCGTCCCTCGCGGGACTAAGGCCACCGGTTCGGCATTTTTCTGCATGCGAAATGTGCGAAGTGGTTCATGATGGTCGGCGATCACTAGGTAAGGTAGATTACAAAACCGCAAGGTTGATGTGTTGTCGTCCGGGGGTGGGCAGCACCTCTGTTCAGATGTGTGAAGCCCATGAAGCTCATGAGACGCACGACCCGTAGCGGGATTGGTGGGCTTTCTCTGCCTCGGTCGCGGCTTTTTCTGATGCTGTTGCTGCTTTTGACAGGGTTGGGTATACCATTCCAATCCCGCCTGAGGAACATCTTTACTTGAGATGGTGATGGGGCCGCTTTCGCGGGAGTTGTCGAACTTCACGATCGTCTCGAAACCCAGAACGAGTCTCGGCGAGATACCGCGTCTAGAATAGAGAGCCGAGCGGGAAGGAGAGTCTGGACTTGTTCCACGGCGGCTCTTACAGGTCAACAGGCATCGGCCGTCCTCGGGGTGGCTGTACACCAGCGCCAGAAACGCGGCACAGAGACGGCGGCATCCCGGCCTGCGGACCTTTCGTTGTTGTTGCTTTGCGTGAATGTCTCTGCTCCATGTGCCGCGTTCGGTTTCCCGTATCGCCAATGCGAAGCGGGCTCCGGTGTTCTGTCGAACGAGTGCTCCCCGGCCGCGGCTGCCTCGTCCGTTTCGTCTTCCCGCCGCCGCGGGTGTCTGATAGATTGGGGGCGTGTACGCCGC
Organism: Colletotrichum gloeosporioides; assembly: GCF_011800055.1. NCBI lineage: Eukaryota > Fungi > Ascomycota > Sordariomycetes > Glomerellales > Glomerellaceae > Colletotrichum > Colletotrichum gloeosporioides. The sequence continues at coordinate 704,069 of NW_025544652.1, read as the reverse complement.
AGACACCGACAAGAAGTCTCAGGAGTAACATCGTGAGAGACAGAGAGACATGCCCACTCTGAGCCGTCATCCTGTGTCCCTGTCCCCGTGCCTGCGGCCGAGTGGCGCGGAGCTCTTGTGTGTTTTGTGGGAATTGCGTTGCGGGCTGCCGAGGGCGGACTTCCGTGTTTGCCTCCCGGGGGCGGCCCAAGTATGGTGTTGCAGTTTTCCCCCCCTCCGGAGCTAAAGGCTCGCGTGTTTGGGGGTTTTCCCGCGGGAGAATTGGGATTCGTGCCCGCTGTTGTTGGCGATGAGGTCACGTCTTGGTGGAAGGAGGTGGTGGGCGGGAGAAGGGGAGGTGGACGAGGGCTTCCGTAAGTGCTTGCGTGAGGGTTGTCGTGGAATGCTACCGTGGGCGGCACAATACAGGTTCTAGACCGTCGTGTTCGGACGGTTTCTCTGGGCGGTTGTGACGATCTCTGTCTTCCCCTCGTTTGCCCCTGGTCAAGTTGTGTTGTCCAGTAGGATGCCGTTGTTGCCCCTGTGTATGTGATGGACCATCCGATGTTGAGGGTCGTCGTTTCGATGATGGTGTGATCGAGGTGCAGAGATTAAGATGATAAAGTTGGATTTGGGCGCCTGCTGTTGACGTCTGTCAAGTTGAGAGGATGATTGGAAGGCTCCTTGACAGCCGGTGTTCTGTCTAGAGGCTTACCGGATGTTCACTGTCGCTGTCTTTTGTTAGACAATTCGCACGTAAGAATCGGTAATGGTTATTCAAATCATCTCTGAGCAATGCAGGCATCGGAAAGTGAGCTTCTAAATCAAACGAAGTACTTCGTTGTTGTCAAGTGTGGAAGTGGGCTACCTAGTTTGATATACAAAGGTTGTATTCAATGTTAGGAAGTTGATTCCATGCTCGAATATCCTTCATTCGATCTTTTCGTAGCAATGGGCCAGCATTTGTGTGTATAAAACGAGACTGCCTGATTTTGCTGTGCTAGAGCGACTACTTTCATATATTTATAACCAGTGTTCGTCGTTGTGATCACTATCGTCATTATCGTCGTCTATTGCCGTCGTTACCTCGAATCCTTTCACTCCTTCTAATATCGTATAGAGTTAGAGGAACTCAGTACACAGGAAAAATAGTTACTCGAGCACAGGAAAAATGAACAGTCTCTATAAGGCCATGTTTCCTCATTCTTTCTGTTGATATTCAAGTCTCTTTAGGTGAGTTCCATGCACGTGAAGACCATCATCTACTCCAGCAGAACAGTAATCACAGTTTGCGAGCCCTCAAAAGAAGAGCAATTGCATGCGCGACATGTTAAAGTAGAAGTAGACGTTAAGAACCTTGAAATCCTGCCTGCCATGCGATTGTTCCAAACCACGTGTTTCTCCAGACTCGCCGCAACATGATCCTCAACAACCGTCGACGAGCCCCTCAGATACAAAGATATGGCAACATAACTGACATGAATATCGCGGGTATACCTGTCTGCGTTCTTTTTATCCCTTTCCTGTTTCGTAAGCCAGTTGGCCGTTTTGAGCGAAGTTGCTTGTATTATTAATTTGGGATGTTTCGTTTATACGCTCCTGTATCTATTTACAATCTCAAAGTGCGGCACTAGCCTGCTGCCCTACGTAGAGCATGTCGGACTGTTCGACAGAAAGCTAAGAACAGCCGTAGGAGCTTTGAGCAGTAGTTTACTTGTCGCATAGGCCAGTGGTCGATATCAGCAAGGCCTATGGTGGCAAGACAGTCAGCCTCTTGCATGCCGTGATAGTATACACGAGGTTGAACTGTCGCGCCACATGAACCTTGAGCATAGTCAAGAAAATTTGGACTAAAGAAAGATCTGTGTTTAAGTTTTAGTCCAATATGCAGCTGGTTTCCTCCAGTCAGGTTTGTGGTTCAAAATGTCCAACTTCCGCTTCTGGTGCCCAGTGTGCTCCTCCCACAGCCCCTGAGACGTCTTTGGACGGCTTCGCCACATGCAGTTCAGATAGATGAGCTTACCCATAGTAACAAGGCTTAGATCGAGAGTACGCGCGAGGAAAAAGTTAACTTGGGTCGACAGATGATGTGTCAATTTGATAACCCTTCGCCAGCGTACCCGTCGTCCACCTCACCACATACAAGCTAGCGTTTGACAGGCAAGGGCGATGGATGACATCCAGAAGCAGCCTCTCTTGTCAACTATCATCGTAAGGATCTAGCTTGCTCCTTCTGGTCTCCTCGATGCGTGGCAGGCAACCATCAGACGGGAGCTTCGCCCCTTTCGGCCCCCATTCTACCAGAAACAACACCTCGAAACACGCACGACGAAGGCTGCTCCATGATACATGGCCTTCGGACAAGCCAGATCAACGTCTAGGCCGCCCTGATGATCTTCAGGGAACTCCCGCAGGTGTTTCTGTCAGCCTGGGTCTGCCCCAGCACTTCGCCCCTGAGAGCTGCGTCTGACCATGACCCGGAAAGGGGGGGAGGGGAAGAGGGGGCCAGAAAACATGGAAAAGAGTTTCCGAGTTTGGGACGATGGTAACACGCTTGGCCGGCTTTTGCCACGATGATCTTCAGGGCCGGTCCCGTTGACATGTCGCCGGTCTGGGTCGTCCCATTCTGGCTGCTTCGCCCCCCTGAACGCGGCCACCGGAGGTTGTTGGTTGATAGAAACACGCCAGGAGATGAAACTGAAGACGAGGTGTAGGTTGGGCTCGAAGATTCGGACGATCGCAAGGGATGTCGAGCTATGTTGCTTGTCACGTCTCTTGTAGAATGGGTTGCGCGTTGAAGCTTACGCCGGAAAGTGTCGTTACTCAGGAGCTCAAACGTTGCTTCGCAGGGAGCGAAGACTTCGCCTGTGGGATGGCAATTGCGTTTATTCGATGCAATAGCATGACGTGGTGCTGAGGGAGGCAGGAGAAGGGGTGTAGAGAAAGAATAATGCGAGGTACAACATACAGTAAGGTACAGAAATGGAAAGGAGACGAAGCAATCCTACTAGACATGGTGCAAAAAGAATCACTGTCTCTTAGAGCTCAGGAAGCCATGAAGTAGCATTCGCCTGACACTCGTACATCAACACAGAAAAGCCCCTGAACTGGCTATGGAACATTTGAAGTGCTCCAGTCAACATGTCACACCTCGGACAGCACGGGATGGCGATGTTAAGAAGTCAATTGAGCCGACAGTGAACAAAACAGTCTTCCAGCTTTACTCCACATGAAGCCCACATACTCCAATTACCAACGCCGTAAGAGACCAGCTTTTGGTACCCAGTCTAGTAGTCGTAGAAACCCTTTCCACTCTTCTTACCAAGCCAGCCGGCATCGACCATCTTGCGCAGGAGCACGCTCGGTCGGTACTTTGAGTCGCCAGTCTCCTCGTACAACACCTTCATGATAGCAAGGCAGGTGTCCAGGCCGATGAAGTCAGCAAGCTGGAGGGGTCCCATCGGCACGTTGGTTCCGTTCTTCATGATGGCGTCGATGGAGTCTCTGTCGCCGACGTTGGTCTCCAAGCAGATGACTGCCTCGTTGATGTAAGGCATCAGAATGCGGTTGGCGAGGAAACCCGGAGAGTCAGCAGAGACAGAGGTGACCTTGCCCATGGCCTTGCAGAAAGCGACGGCCTTGTCCAGAGTCTCCTGGCTCGTCTGCAGGCCGCTGATAATCTCTACGCCCTTCTGGATCGGGACGGGGTTCATGAAGTGAGTAGAGACGACGCGGGAGCTGGCGGAAGTGTCCGTGGGGTCCTTTGTCGTCGACGCCGCGATGCGGGTGATGGAGATAGAGGAGGTGTTGGTGGCCAGGATGGCATGCTTGGGGCAAACCTCAGCCAGCTTGGAGAATATCTCAAACTTGAGGTTGGGGATCTCAGGAACGGCCTCAATGACAAAGTCTACATCCGAAAGCTGATCGATTGAAGTGGCAGGAGAAAGCAAAGAGCGCGCCTGGTCAGCTTGCTCCTGGGTGATTCTAGATTTGGACACGTCCTTGGCAAGGAGCTTCTCTGGCGGCTAGTCAGCGAGGAGGTTATGTGGATGAACATACTGCGGACTCACCGGCAAAGCCCAAACCCTTATCAAGAGCTGCCTTGTTTGCATCTACGAGGGTGACGGGGACTTGAGCTTTTTGTGCGGCCACAAGAGCAATGCCCAGACCCTGAGTGAAGCCAGTCAGCAACTCGATCGTGAGTTTCACATGTCAACTGGGTCCCTCATACCATCTGTCCAGCTCCAATAACACCCAATTTTTTGACTCCGCCTGTCGCAGAAGCAGCCCTAGGAGTCGAGCTGAAAGCGCGAATCTGACCGGGCAGCTTGGCTGCGAATCGTACGCGAGCAATTGCAGTCGCCATGTTTATCGGGATGGGGAAGACGTCAGAGGACAGGGATCAGTGGGGTTGAGGAGTCGATAAGAACAGGTCGGCTGAAGACGACTGACGGCCAATTTGTCAACAAAACTTGATCGTAAGAGTCAACTTGTAAATCAGGACTTTTAGAAGCCAATGTTTGTTCTGATAGTTGAGCAGGAACGGCGATCGGACGTCTGAGAGCACGTTGATGATGATCCAAGACGATGAAGCTCAAGGCCCTCGGCTAACCTCGGCCTCGGTCATTGGCGCTAAGGCAAGGTACGCCTCAGCCACGACTATCTTATCTAATCTTATCGTAGCACCAGCCATGATAAACGTGGGGCTAGTTTGAGTGGTCTGCCAAATTGGAACGCGCTTGGTACGCGTCGGGCGCGTTTTGGTGTCGAATCTCTTTAGCTCTACCTACACTCGACCAGGCGTTGCGCATGGATTCAACACCACAACCACAGTCAATATAGCCCTCACCGTGAGCTCTCCGATTCCAGCAAGATGGAGATGCCAGACGGGACGACAGATGTCGTCCATCCCGAAGTTCGGGCACACATCAACAGTCTCGTTTCGGCTGTAAGTGGAAAAGCCGTCCGATTCCCTGTTCAGCCGCTGACGGTGCGATAGCTTGGTGGAACTGGTTCCTCCGAAGATGGATCGTACAGACTCGGTGACGACGCTACCGAAGTCCTCCGCGACCTCAAGAAATGGATTCGATTTTACGACGAGAAGACGAACCGCATGGATGTCGCCCGCTGCATCTCGGAAGCAAACCTCGTTGAGGGCGATCTCCTCCCGATTCTCGCGGGGTGGCCCGAGAGTGCCACCGGCAACAAATTCAGGGCGCGAATCGCACTTGCATGTATCGAGATGCTGGTGCCCATCACCTGGCCCTTGGAAAAAGACCCCGAGCGAATGACCAACAACCACCACCGACACATGCCTGTCCTCGAACTCGCCCAATTGGGCTACAAGCGAGCAATCATCAACTACGACGCAGCTCAGATCCTCCATACCGCAGTCCGCGTCGCTCTCCCAGCAATGGCCACTCCGATTGGCGACCGTACACCTCGCGATCAGGGCATCATCAAGCTTGCCCTTTTCTTTCTGCGTAACATCGCCATGATCGCCCCATCGCCAGGCGTCAAGTTCGACGGCGACGAGACCATGATATCCCGTTCCACGACGATTGATGCATTCTCCTTTCAGGACATCTTCATGGTGCTTTTGATGTTTGCATCAAATATGGGGGAGGACTTCAGGACTGAGGATGTCACTGTGATGGAAATCATCTTCCACTTAGTCAAGCAGGTTGACGTCAAGAAGCTATTCATGGACGAACAGCAATTGAACAAGACCAAGGCTAAGGAGCTATCGGTAATGATGAGCAAAGAGAACGCCATGCGCAATTCGTACAACAAAAAGGCACCGACACGTCACAATCGGTTTGGCACCATGGTTTGGATGCAGCGCGAAGACGGAAAGGTATCGACGCTCGTTGGCCAAGACGCGCTCGCAGATGCTGCGACTCGGCAGCAGAAGCTCGACGAGTCGAAGAAATTTCGACCGCCGCGCAGGTCGAAGAAGGAGGAAACCGATGCCAAAGACCTGGGCGCTCCCGTGAAGCTTAATGCGAGAGCACGCAAGCAGCTTCGGACATTCGTCGAGGACTTTCTCGATGCAGGCTTCAACCCCCTTTTCGAGCATGTCCGCAAGTCTCTGGAACGAGAGGCGTCACACGTCCTCGGCTACCACCGAAGACAATTCTTTTACCTCGTCGCGTGGTTCTTGGAGGCCGAAAGAGCTCGGAGGAAATCAAAACGTGACGCAAAGAAGCCGAATGCTCCTGACGAGGTTAGCAGTTTCAACCTCGTCGCCGGAGTATTGCACCAAGAAATGTTCATCATCCTCATCAAGACCATGCACGACTCCTGGGAACACAAGGAGTGGCCGACATTGACAGCCGCATTTCGGTGCTTCACCCAAATTCTTCTCACGGTCCAGGAAATGTCCGAATCCGGAAACGAAGATGACGAGGAGATTGCCGAGAACATTCTTAGCCGTCTCTTCTACGAAGACTCCACACATGACTTGATCGCCAACGTCGTCAGACAGTACAAGGACCAGGGCTTCGAATATCTCGACTCTGCCACAGAGCTCACACATCACTTCTTGCGCATCCTCGAGGCGTACTCGAAGCAGAACGTGGACATGCAGGTTCGATCTCGTAAGCGTACAAGGAAGAAGAAGAAGGCGGCTGAGGATGCTGCTGGCGTGGAAGGTGCGGTCGACGAGGGTGATGAATCCGCTAACGACGAAGCCAATGCGGAGCGTGAGTCAAAAGAGCGCAAGTTCGACTTCCACCGATTCACATCCAGATTCACGCCTCAGGGAGTCGTCGATACATTCGTCGCCTTCACGAAATACTACCGGGATCTCGATGATGCTCAACTCAAGCGTGCTCATCGCTACTTTTACCGTCTCGCGTTCAAACAAGAGATGAGCGTCATGTTGTTCCGCGTTGACATTATCCATCTCTTCCATGGCATGATCAAGGGCCCGGAACCTCTCAACAAGAGCTCCGGAATGTACAAGGAGTGGGAAGAACTCTCTAAGCAGATCATCCGAAAGTGCATCAAGAAGATCGACGAGCGGCCAGAGCTTATCATTGAGATGCTCTTCTCCAAGATCAACAGCACGGCTCACTACCTCGAGTTCGGCTATGAGAAGCAGACGATCTCTCTGTCGCACGCAAAACCCGCCGCAGAACTCGAATTCAAGTACACGGAAGACAGGGAGCAGCAGATTGCTATCGTCGTTGGCGTCTTGCTTGACAAGAACCAAGCTGATCACATCGCTTGGGTCAAGAAAACGCTCGAGACAGTCGAAAGCGAACGCCGTGCCTGGGCAGCAGCAAATGAGATCATACCGTCGGTTGAAGGCACTGATGTGCTGCCGGAGAGTGGCGCACCCAACGACCAGGCCCTGCCTGATGTCTTCAGTAAGTTAAATGTCTTCCTAGCGCCGCGCATGAACTTGCTGACATTCTTTAGCTGTACGTCCGGATGACGACTCTCGCAAGACGGCAATGTTCAAGAACTCCCACTTGCGTCTTCTGATGAAACTGGTTGGTATGGAAAGGCTCGCCCCAATGCTTGATGAGACATCACAGTCTCTTTGGGTACTCCCTCCTCCTGTCACCGCGGACCACTTGCGTGAGAGCCTCGACTTCATCAACAAGGCTGAATTCAGTCCGCCAACCTTTGACGATGGTCGGTCCGCCGAAGACCAGCTTCGGCGCAAGAAAGCGCCACGAAAACGCGTGGAGTATGATGACGATGACGACGAAGACATGTTCGATGACGGCCCGCTGTTCGAGCCCCTCGGCCCAACAGTTCATAAAGCGATCGACGCGCCTGCCAAGAAGACGAAGAAGAGACGCCGCAGAAAGGCGACCGAGGACGAGGAGGCGCCTAATGACTCGGAACTCGAAGAAAAGGCCAGGAAACGCCGGGACCGTGAGAGGGAAAAGATGAGAAAGATCAAGAGTGAAGCGTATGTGCACGCTAGCGATGACGAGACGGACGAAGAGTACGACCGCGAGTTCTTCATACGTGAAGAGGCTCAGCGGTCGCGTGTAGCCAAGGTTGTGGAAAAGGTGGTCGCAGAGGTTTCCCAGACCACGAAGCGGGCAGCTGCGATGCAGCTAGACGACAGCGATGACAACGACGATGACGTCCTGGCCATTACAAGAGGCACGCCACAGTCAACTAGGCCCAGCGCTGATGTGGACATGGACGATGGAAGTGGAGAGGAAGACAACCACACTCCACTGACGTCGAGTCCGGGTTCGTCGCAAAGTAAGAATGGAAGGAAACGGAGAAGATTGTCTCCAGAGGCTTCTGCCAAGGCAGAGGCTGACAAGGAAGAGGGGGCGGATGCTGACACTGAAGACGATGATGTTCCAGCGGCCGCGGCGAGGTCAAGGAAACGTACTAGGGGCGGCTTTGTAATGGATAGCAGTGACGAGGAATAGCCTGGCTGGGTTTGGGCGTTTGGATTGTCGGGTCTTGAGATTCGGAAGACCTAGATGCATAGCGTAGGCGGTATTATGTTGATTGCACGATTTATGGTTTAATTCATATCGTATCCGACTGCGAAATCATGTAGATAGTGGCCCTTCAGTGCGATGTGGGTATCGAAATTCGATGATACCATACGAAGCTGGCATAGTATATGACGCGTTGTGGTGCAAGCCTTCTTCCCAATCGTCCTCGCGATTTTTGCGCCTAACTCACAACCTCAAAGAGCAGAGGGACACGGAGTTTGTCACATACACGCTGGTCTAGAAAAGAGTGTGTCTAGGTTGATTGCAATGCCTCATGTATTGTGCCTCAAGACTAGGCGAGCCGGACTGCAAACCCCAGTGATGCTTTGCATGGCGCCAATCCTCCGCAGACCACAACCATTTTGTCTCGTGTAACAAATTGACATGGTGATTGACGTCTTTATGGTCGAAATCTCTTATTCACGTGGTTTCAAGGACGATCGCGGGTCGTCGTCGGTGTATGAGAGTGGTTGGAGTTGCCACGTCCATCGGTGTGAGAAGGACGGCTTCCTGATGAGGCTGGCGACTCGGTTTTTGCCCGTTCTTGTGAGCTGCCCACGATGAAAGACCTGGGGCGACTCCTTTCCTCCGGGGGAACCCTGAACGATGGCGATGAAGGCCTGGTCAGCTGTTTTTTGGTATCGGAGACTGCACGGCGGCGATTGATTGTACTCACTGAGACTTGTTTCCAAAAGGAAGACACATTTCGTCGGTGGCGGCGTTTCTCGTAGCGGCAATTTAACAGTTCTCTCGCCAAACTCGCGCCTCCACACGAAATTGGGTGACACGGTTGAGATTATGGCCAGCGGATAGAGTAAGATAAACCGGTGCCTGTATTTATTGCATCCACGAAAAGCCGCGTTTTCCGTGCGCGAGCCCTAAACCAGCAGGGGATTTCTGATAAAAGTAAGGCTGCAAGAGCCGTCATCCCTCACGCTCGGCGGCCGGCTTGCTCAGCAATCCCAGCGCGCCGAGGAGGCTCTGCTTTGCCGTGGGAGATGCTCGTGAGCCGGGGCCCTAGTCGAGCAGCAGCAGTGAGCGTATCCCAGACCGTCTTCGTGCAGGTCTTTCGTAAGGTAGTGACTGGGTGCGGGCCGCCGAGGGCTCGTGGGAAGCATGCGCTTCTGCAGGCCAACATTGGAAATTCCGCCCAGTGTTGGAGACCGGATGCTCGCCGGAACACCGAGTCCCTGATTCCCCGGGAGGGGTTGGAGCCAGGGGACGCAGTGGCGAGTGAACTGACCGCGCTCTCGATTGCGGGAGTCACGTCAAGATCATCGCGTCTTGTCTGCCTTACAAGTCACTAGTGAAACAACCTCTCGCTTCGGCGCGTTAGGGGAGGACGGAAGCGGACCGCACGCGGTACTTGTTGGGACCGGGGCAAGCGATCCTTGATAAGATCGATGGTTCTCCCTGCCCTTTCCATCGGCAAGCCATGCTCATTTCATCCCGTCAGACAGCTCACCGCACCGGTGATTTGAATGTCGAGTCTCGCTCTTACGGCCTCCCTCGCAGCAAGTGGAGCGGGCCGAAGGCAGCACTTCCTAGTGCTATGATTCGGCCGAATGCTGCCTTTGCCTGAGCGAATGTTGCTGGTCCAGGCAGCCTGTGAGTCGCTGATCCCCTGGGCAACGCTGCCAGCGCAGCAGAATACCGGGGTGGTTTGACCCCTGTCAACCTATGCTACCACCAAATTAGCATCTTCCTCAACCAACGTTTTTTTGTCTCTGGAATGGCAATCTCCCTCGCTACTCACCGAGACTGTCGAGGATTTCTAGCAAGGTCTCTAGGGATTCGAAGTCGAGTCTTTTGTCTGAATTTCGTGGTTGTCAAGAGCTGGCCGGATAAGCCTGAAGAGCGTGCCTGATCCATGGGCTTGATGCTGCAGAACCAATAGCCTGCCCTTGATTCTCGGAAACCTCGAAAACTTCGAAAATCATCGAAACCAGGTAATAACTCGACCGTGCGCGTGGTATTTTTGGATCGGTCTTTTCTTCAAGACATTTGTCGCACTTGCAAACATGCCTTCTCTCGACCGTCATTTAATCCCTCTGCAGCGTTGTGGACACTTGTCAAGCGACGCTGTGGGAAGACAGGCCATCATGAGTGAGATTGAATTGCATTGGTTTGCTTTCCACCGACCCGGTGGAACAGCGACAGGCCGATTGCAAATGTTTCGGAATGGAAGCGGTTTTCGACTCAAGCAATTACAGTCAAACCAAGTGGCTTCGCATACTGGTCAAAGAATGAAGGCGGAAAGGCGAAATCGATCAACGGCCGACCAAAAATGGCTCGAAGTCAGCCTTTTGACCGGCTGTCGTTGAAATTCGCGGGACGACGTTGTCTTATGTGCCGGCGAAGTCCGGCATGTAAGACCGGACGCGCGTGGAAAAAAGGGGCCCAAGACTGGGGTTGTCGAACTAAAAACGGTTCGGAACGTGAGGACCGCAGATTTCATCGGGGCCGCCAGCTACAGGGGGTCACTGCGACTGAAGAAGATGGCCTTGAAGATTGGCGTTGCGTAAGTCACCGTCATCACCTGCCTGACTGTGTAACGTTCCTGTTGGGCATGAAGTTGTGTGATGGCTTCTGGGTGTCATTGGCAGATGAATGCAAGGTAATGGATACCCGTGCCCCTTCCCCCTCCTTTTGAGTTGGACTCCATTCTTTTTCTGTGCTCGCAACGGACCTTATACCGCATTCATATCAACTATCGAGCTGACACTTACCCCCTTTTGTGATCTTAGGACCAACAGATGCTACCTCTCGCATCATGCGTGACGATTTTCTGGAGGGCACTGAAAGTCGGTAGCTTTGCCCTTCCTTCTTATCATCGATATTCCTGGACACTCTTTCCTTGGTCCCTGAGAAGTTTGTCAATGTTTTACTTTCTTATTCATCAGGCTAAGCCGAGCATGTTCAAAGCAGCGTCATTATTTGCATACTCAAGTGGCCCCTTCCAGCTCAACACGGCAACTGGTTTCAACTGCATTAGAACAGACCACTGGGGACCTCACTCTACCAACAAGCAAGACCCGCTGAGGATTGAGCCTTTTCTCCCGCGAAAGGATGTCTTACAGATGGCGCCTAAGACAGCCTTGTAGACCGGTGTGTTGGACGCGCTTCACACAAGCGCCGGCCTTGAACCGGTGAGAGTGCTGCCCTATGCGCTGGAGATCCCGTGCATGATGGGCACCACGAAGCCTGCAGGTGGACTGCGGACAGAGCAGCGGCGCCTGCGAGATGACTTGCAGCCTCCAGTGCTCTATGATCCTTACCGCCATTCTGCCAAGTTTTCAGCTTTGCCTACATCCCCAAGTCTACCTGTTCTAAGTCGTAGGTCCCTTTCGTTCCCGCATTCATCGAAGTCCCCCGGAAAACTCTCGGTAGCTACCAGGAATCTTCTATCAGTATGATTTACTCCTCTCGCACTGCCAGTAATTGAATCGAGGCATCACCGGTCTTCTGAAGAGCACCCTTATGGGGAACGCGACAGCATAGACCAGGCAGCCAGTCAGGGGAAGAAGCTATCACACCATTCCAGACCGCCGCGGTCCATTTTTCTATTCTCGAGTTGTCAGTGGGCTGCTTAAGGTTCGGAGTTGAGCGGCGCAAGATACTTGGTCATCCGCTTACATTTCCTCGCCCTACACCCTCGTGTGCTCTCTTTGGGGTCCAAGGACCAAGATTTCTGTGTCTCTTGACAAGAGCCTCGCCATGTCCATAGTCCAAACACATGTTGGTCGCCCTTGATGCACCAAGGCCGTTTAATACAATATGAAGCCCGGTTCATACCCTTCTTTGGATCTGTAGCACCGTTTTCTTCCACGGTATTCCATTTCCTGAGTTAGAAATGTCGGAATCGCGTTTTATCAACCTTGAAGATGGGTTGAACAACCACAGCGGGCAGTCATCGGCAACGCCTCCAAGCAGACCGAATAGGGGCGGCTCGGGTGTACTTGGAAGCAATTTACCCGTTTTTCTCAACTTCCAGAGACATTCCCCATCTGTTCCTCGTACGAATTCTAGGTGCTCCTCACACGTCCGCGGAAGCCTGACCATTCCAGATCCAAATCAGCAGACCGCCAGCGGTGTACACGCCAAGATATACCGTCATAATGGTGAGTCAGTCCGTTACGGAGTCTCATTATCTCGCTATCGGTCGCGCTAACTTCTTGAAAGTCGAGCGCTATCCAGAGGGCTGGGCGCGCCTCGCCGCCGAACAGGATGAGTCAGTCAACATAGCGATCCACCGCAAATTCAGCTACCTCGGGAACCGGTGCCTCCTGTACTACGAGCAAAAGATTACTCGCATGGAAGACCAGCTTCTCGAGCTGGATTGGCAAATAGCCAACGGAGAAGGTGTACAGGGGCGGCCGAACCAACCCCCTGCTGTACAGTCGGACGAAGAGCCTGACCCGCGGAATCAGAAGATAGAAGCAATATTCGAGAATCTTGCCCGCTACCGTAAGTTTATTCCATCCGAATTCTTAATTGTGTTGCTTTCACTAACAAAAGTAGAACAGGCATTGCTCAACGAGAAGGCCATAGCAGCGCTCTACGAGGTCGGCGACGCGGAACACAAGTTAAGGTACGATAAAGTTCGGAACGATGGCTACCTTGGTCAAGATGAAATGAAATACCTCTGCTATGTAAACGACTTCATCAGCACACGACCAGATAAGTTGCGGCTCGCATTCGAGAGCCTTTTCTACAAGTTCCCGGACTCTTCCTTCACCGTCAGTAATCTCCTCCCACTGCTCTAAGTCCATTCGGCGGGTAAACTGCTGTTCAAGGTTCCTTGGTCTGACTGGGTACAGAACATGCTGCAGGATAGGAGTGCAAGGAAAGAAAAGAACGCAAAGAGCCTTTATTATGCCGCCGTGGTATTCCTCTTCCGCGCTGTTCTCATCTGGGTTTGTGCAATTCTCTTGCTGCTTCCAGTGGCGTTGCTAGGCTTCCTTCCCAACCTTAGTATTCAGACTGCGGCAGGCATTGTCCTTGCATTCTCCGGTGTCGTTGCCATTGTGTTGGTATGGTTGGAGAATATTCAGACCGAGACAATCCTGCTTGGTCTTTCGGCCTACCTTGCCGTTCTCGTTGCATTCTTGACTAGTAAGGCAAGCACTTGATATTAGGGATCGAATACCACCATTTTATGTTACGTCGCGAGTTTTTGGATGTGCTAGGTTCCACAGTCTGAGATCCTGGCGCTTTCGCAGCAAAGAGATCACAGATCATGATTCAAGCGTTGAGGTATTATGTGAACCTTTGACTGAAATAACACAATTTGCTTCTGGATCCATTTTCATTATGACTGTGAGACACACATCATGGAATTATTAAACAAAGTAGAATGAATCAATAAACAAGATTTCATCCGTCATATATGAACCCAGGGCCCTCTTGAAGTTCGCGTAAAAGCCATCCTCTGCTACTCCCCAAACAATTGAGTTTATTATATTACCTTTTTTTAAACCCTACTTCTTGGCGCGTTTCATTTGGAAATGACAAAGAAGACACTACAATGAACATGTATTGATAAACAACTCAGCAATTTTGTTTTTGACCTCAATCAAATTCATAGGCAGCTTCGTCCTGCTAACCAAGTACGGTCGCCAAATGTGGCACAGTACTATTGGCTCGCTCAGTCAAGCATGCTACCTGGCTCTGCAGGAGCCGAATTTCAACTGGAATCCAGCTTCAGGTCTCGCCTTGGTTCCAACCTAGTCGTGTCGCAGCTTACCTCCCCTGGAGACTGGACAAAACCGCGAAGAGAACAGCAACATAGGTACAGGCCCCTACAAATATGACCGGCCGTGTGGTCCCTTGGTGGCCAGCCATCATAGCTATGAACAGGACGGTAGAACCAGCCACGAGGCATGCAGCACCTAGCCTTCCCATACCTGGAAAGATGTAGAGGAATAGAATCGGCAGCAATATAAAGATAGCATAAGTCAGTGAAAGAATGCATTTGATGAACATCTTCATCCGTCCCATCCCTAGAGCAGACGCAAACTTCTGCTTCTCCGTTCCGTCATCCTTGAAGAGGAACTTCGAACCGACGCGAAAAGTCAGTAAAACCTCTGTTGAAAAACTCTGTTGTCCTTGAAAGCTTACCAGCATAAGCCACTTCGGCAGGATGTGCATCCACACTGCGATCGTCGGCCACAGCGGATCCGTTGCTGTGCTAATAAAGTCCTCAGGATAGCGAAGATACTCCATCTCTTCCTCGTTAAGGTAGCCATCATCTTCAATCTTGTAGTATCGGTTCCAGAACTCTGGCTCTTGTACCTCGTGAAATAAACTCAGAGCTCTCTCGTTTGACAACATTTGGTCTGCGGTTCAATCTGTCAGTTTAGACGGCCTTGAAACATGTACAGCTATGATATGTCTTACAATAGCTGTTAAGAAGCGGCCAAATCTCCTCCAGGACTTGTGATATCTTCTGCGGTAATATGTCGTCTTGTTTCTCGCTGCTAAACAAGGCTTCGTTGCCAGGGACCTCCCCAGTGTCTGTTCCGTCTTCAATGTCTCTGGCGTTCTCTGGAGCCTCTGCAAGACCGCCTGGTGCTCTGGTAGCAGCCATTTGAAGGTCCAACTCAAGAAGCTTCTTTGCCAAGGCCGACAGCCTGTATTGGTAGTCCAGGAGACAGCGTTGTAGGAGATTGCCGAACTTTCGGTGGATCGCGGTGCCTTCGAATGCCTCTTGCTCGGCGGCTTGGCGTGGTAGACCTTCGGGGTACCGGTTGACTTGATCCATGTTAGAATCATATGGACTGGGACTCTTTTGATAATTTCACTCACTCTCGCGACTATAGACAGGTTCTAGGGATGGTCCATTCGTAGGGTTTCCCGGGTCTGTTGCTTGCTGTGTCATTTAGATATCCCAGTGTCAGGGGTAGTGGGATACGCACTTTGTGAAGTGTCGGCGGGCTGTGGATACAACCCCCACTTGCGAAGGATAGACCTGATGTTCAGGTTCTCTGGAGATTCGAGCGTCGTTGCCGGTATGCTGTTCTCGCCGTGTGCGGCTTCGGGATCATTACAATGAGTAGTCATGGCAGAAAAGGAGTGAACGTGTCTTGTCCTTCGTCTGAATCCTCATAGAAGATGGATGACTGAGGTCCTCATTTTATAGAAGTCAACTGGACGTGTCGACATCGGCATGGCCATACAGAGCGTGGGCAAAGACCGGATGCTGTAGCCTTGCCAACATTGCCAGCAAGATGGCGATGTTGGTCGACTGCCCCTCTTTTTGGACCCCATATGATAAGATGGTGTAGGGAGAGAGAACATGACGGGTGAAGGTAGGCCTTAGGCGCCTTGAAATGATGAGCTGTCTGCCTTCTCTTGGAATACTTGGATGAAGATGCTCTGTTGCGGTGAGCGATGGTGTGCTGATCTGCTGACCGATTCGTCGCCTTCTCAATGCTTTCGGGCGTAGAGAAGACGCAAGAGAAGCATCACATGTTCACATGATGTTGGCGAAGGTTCGAATGTGCTGTTTTGTTAACGGCAGAGTTCAAACGATGGAGAAGTACGCTCACGGGACGAATACGTTGAGAAGGCCAGTGGGTGTGCACGAAGTCGTACCAAGCATGTAGCCAGCGGCGGCGATGACGATCTTCAAAAAGAGACAGTCAGTGGATCGCAGACTCTCACCGCTCTATTCGCTCTGCAGTCACCAATCTTCTCAGCCTCTATCGGGCCGCAAGAAGGTGGGACGAT
This sequence comes from Colletotrichum gloeosporioides, assembly GCF_011800055.1. Taxonomy (NCBI): domain Eukaryota; kingdom Fungi; phylum Ascomycota; class Sordariomycetes; order Glomerellales; family Glomerellaceae; genus Colletotrichum; species Colletotrichum gloeosporioides. The sequence goes on along the minus strand of NW_025544652.1, from coordinate 687,879 downwards.
GCCCTATCAGCTCGGGTGGCTACATATGAAGCAGCACCCCATGAAGGATCGGCCCGGGATCCTGGGGAAGAAGTGAAGAACAGCTAGTCTGAGGCAGGCTGAGTACAGCCATTACCATTGGCGAGATCGGTCGGGTCGACATGACCTAAAGGGTAGGGAGTTATTTGGGGGAGGGGTTACTGTCAGTTTGTAACTTTGCCAGTACCGTGGGGGAAAACGCTCCACCTCACTGCGAAGGCAAAGCAGCGACTACAGGCTTTCCGGTATCAGAGACCGGCCGTTTCGGATGACTTGAATGTTGAGAGTCAACGGCTTTTGCAAGAAACGGAACTGAAAAGGGGGATTGAGAAGGATATATTGTTGGAATAACCAGTCCGGACCGGTCCATCGAGACGGCTCCACGATTAGATACATCACACAGGATCCGAATCTTCGCCAGATCCCATACTAACGGGCCTGCTCAGGAACAATAGCCACGAGCTGTTAGCCTTTGTCCAGGCTGTACAACCAACACTCGATTCAGGGGGTCCACCACCCTAGGACGTGCCGAAATGCCCCGAAGAGATGCAGATGGAAAACCTGAAATTCTTGGAAGACTTATACTTAGTACTGCTGATTCGGACAAAAGGGATGTGTTTGGCCTGCCTCTCATTCAATTTGGCAGGTTTCTACCCATTCTCCGCATGATGCGGCCGTCCATCGCACTCTAGACCCCCCCACCCCCCCCGGGGGTGAGTTGTGGGCACTACAAGAGTGGTAAAGACCCATGCCATGCCAGACGCCCTCTAATACGCGCGGTTAGGGCGCGAGCCAACAAAAAGGCTCATGTTCCGAGTAAGAATGCAGCCATCATAGTGAAAAAAACGGGGACACCGACTCGACATGAGCGACCACGTGCACGCCTCCGGCCGGAAAATGCTAAAGAGATGAATCTACGTGTCGGAAAAGCATGTGCAACGTTGGGCGTCCCTATTTATGGTTTAGCCGCCCATGGATTTGGCACTGGTTGGTCCGTTCAGATCTTGTCTCCGGGGTCCGCGCATCCTTGGATCTGTTTGCCCCTGAAGATGCGAGACGTGCTTGCGATCCGCCCCTTGGTGACACACATCATCAGCCTTATGGGCGGTCACCTGATGACAACGACATATGCCTTTCCTGCTGTATAGTTTACTTTTTCATTGTTTACCTTCCAAATGTTGCAGGCATATCCACTGACGTGTGTAATAGTCGTTTATGTTTGGTCAACGGTATCTCTCTTGCACACCTTTCTACCAGCCATTTTCGATTATCTACCACAGCTATACCAGGCGCCATGTTGTACGGCTTGACGAGCCTGTGTACGCAATGAAACTATTGCGGACCATCACCTAGGTGTGGCGAGTGCATTCTCGATGTTCTGCACCGAGATAGGCAGGGTGGCGCGGTTTACTTGGCAGGATTTGTTCCCATCGGCTGTCCGCAGCCACGTTGGTCTTTGCTCGATCCATGGTCAAAGTTTTGCTAGTGCACAGTTTGACGGGCGAGTGATGGAATCAAACGTTATGCCAGTCCCGGGTCCTAAACACCACACAGACGGCGTAGGCATGTTCATCGACCTCTATGCCCGAATGCAAAAATTGGTGGCAGGGAGGGGCCTTTGGCGAGGGCAGAAGCCATGCAGATCTGACCATCTGTTCAGCCACAGGGGAGGGGTCCTTTTGTTCCCCTGTCATCGGTTTCGTTGGTGCCGAGCACACCGGGCCTGATTCGCTAGGGGACTCACCTTGACCGAACCGGGACAAACCACCCCAGCCTGTCATCTACGGTAGACGTCCAGTATGTTTTAAGATTCCGGTAGTCAGTCACGCGTCGTATGCTTAAGCCGCGTGTCTCCGATCGGATGCTGGAGCGCGTGTTGAGCAAGCCAACGCGTCTACGAAATCGGGTGACAGTTGCAGATCTCCCCAGCGAGAGAGCTTTACTGGAGAGAACCCTGTATGACACCCAAATCGTCGTCTTCGCTGAGTTTCCTGCTAACACACTACAGATGTGTATCTTGTAACTGCAAGTTACATGGTCTGGAGCGCCACCGCGAACCCCCCCTCCCGCGTCCCCTGCTGGCGACGGTGCTCATCATTCACAGCGCTGGAAGATCGTCCCGCCCTGGCAACACAAACGCTGGAAAGCAATCGAGCCCCCCTGGGCCCCTTGAGCGCACATGCGAACTTATCGCTCTGCTCTAAGGTGTGGTATTCATGGGTAAGAAAAGTACAGGGATCGGTAACGCACGACGCCTTCTTCTCCCGCTCTCTGCAAGCCAACCACGATGCCCGGGCTCATACATCCGGTGGTTTTTTGCACTTTAGACGCACCTCTCATGCTGTAGACTGAGTTATCACGCGGCGCAGTGCTTGGGAGATGCAGCATCGTGCCCTCGACGGCACCTGGCTGCGTCGATGGCCGCGTGGTTGCAAGGAGAAGCGAGGACAAGCTAGCCTCGTATGTGGACTTCGTCAACTGTCGGCCCTTCTGGCTGGTTTGGGCAAGCTGGCCATGCAGACAGGACTTGCTTGCTTCTTCTAGGGCACACAACTGAAGAATGTAGCGACGATGGCAACAATATTGTCCCTTCGTTTCTTATAAATAGGCCCCTTACCAGCCCCTCCAGCATCGTGAGTTCGACAACACCGCACTTTCTGCTCTTCAAAAACCCTCTGGTTGCAACTATCAACCTATTCGAACTACTGACTCTCACGCGCCTTGTCCGCTGCATCGCCAACCTTACCACGGAGACAATGTCTATTACCACGAAATATGAGGCACAACTGTGAGCACGAATGATTGCTTCCGTGACCGCGTGACTCTCTTTGGGGCTGACTGACGGCCACGGTAGGGAACCCCAGGGCTGTCTCTTTTGGAAACCTGCCTTGATCTACACCGGGACCAAAACGATTCCGTCTAAACCTAAGACGAAGTCATCCGATCAACCACACACGAAGCCATCGAGCGAGGATGGCCAGCACGAAACCTAGCGGCAAAAAAACTTCGCAACATAACGGGAACTCTGATGATTGGCATACTCTGATGTGTATCATCATGATGGTGACTAACTGCCAATGAGCTGGGGCAACAGTCATTGTTAGACTAGAAGCAAATACACTCAGTTACGCACAAGAACATAGACTTGAGAGGACTGTGAAGAGGGTTGACACCGCCCGTAGCCTCTAAAACTCACGGCGTAATCGAGTGTGTGCAGAACTGGACCTTCCGACAACTGCGTAGCATATTCCTCACGCGCGGTACATATCCGTTGAACCCGGGCAAGCCGAAGCGAGAAGTTTCATCAGACACACAGAGACTGGATGCGGCGATTTTGATGGCGCCTCATACAACTGATAGCGCGGGTAGGCCACCTGGAGAATGTCGCTAGCCCCCTCGCCCCTCTTGCCCCTTGCCCCTGCCCTTCCCGGGGAACGAGGAACGGAGCTTCCGTCGCCGCTCCATTGCCGGGCGAAACACCACTGTCGGGAGCTGCAGCAGACAGAAGTGCACGTCTCCACGGCCTCCCGACGTGCCCTCGCCGGGCGTCCATTTGTTAGCTTGACGAGAACCTGTATGCAGACGGTTTTGGACGTGCCCAATGCCGCCACTCGACCAGTACCCCGCCCACAACTCTTCTCCTGTCATGGCAGAGCCTCCTCGGTGAGCTGAGGCTGCCGTGCAAAAAGTCGCCAAAGGGTGTGCGTTTCGTTGCTCGTCATGTCACGGTCACCGCGTCCGCCTTATCCTCCGGATGAAACTTCTCGCTTCAACGCGCCGGGGTATGGCGGAAGCGGAACGCGTGCGCTACAACTGCAAAGAGTGGTCTGTTTAGCTTTAGCTGGCGGGGGTCACCTGGGCAGAGGTAGCTGCGTTTCGCTGCCCCGGCCAGTACTCGGCTCCGGGCCGGGAGGTTCCACACAGGTAGGTAGGTTAGGCTGACTTGCACAGGTACACCTCATGTCCTAAGCAAACTCGATCAGCGTGCCAACGGAGGGGTTGGGGAGGATGGTTTCATGAGGGACAGGAGTGGTGAAGCACAGTTGCGATCGAGACCATTTAGAATACCGGATTGAGTGAGAACATTGTTTGTAAAAAGCTCTGTGTCGGTGACAAGTCGGACATATTCCCCATTTCCTGCTGTGGCACTTGGTTTCTTCACTTGAGTCGACGGCGACACCCAGGCTCGCCCCCTGTAATGCCATCAGCCCGCAGGCCAGTGCTATGCCTAGACGCTCAGCAAAAGGGTCGGAGGCTCCAGTGTTGTGCGCATGGTCTCCCTCGTCAACGCAACCGACCATCAGTTCCTAGGCGTCTCCAAAGTTTCTGTGGGCAGTTGCTCTGCTGGGGCGGCTTGCTGCGGACTTGAGGGGCGTTCCCGGGAAAACATCATGGGCATCGGGTGAGTTCTTATGGGTGGGTAGCCCATTCCTGGTAGACCGAGATGACCTTAGTACTGTAAACCACGACTCTAGCGTACCGGGCAAATCAAGTGCTCGTACCTAGCAGTTCGATGCTTTTTTTGCATTTCTTTGGCATGATTCGGATGGTTACAGGTGAACGGCAAAGTTGCAGGACGACACTGTTTTTGAAGTGTTCCGGACGAAGAGCAGATATACAAGAAGAGGAACTCGTTACTTCGCAACTTGCAAGTGTGCGCCCTAAGGTATGGCAAGGGTCTTCTGCACGGTACGAATCCGATGAAGGCCTCATATGCGACCAAGCCAAAATACAAGGTGCCCTAGCCTTCGCTTCTGCTAGAGCCCATCCGGCGCCAAGTGCATGAGGGTACAGCATCCAACGTGTCCCGCCGCTGGGCAGTCGACGAGGTTGATCACCGCAACACAGGGGCACTGACGGCATGCTGTAGGGCATCGCGTGTTGCTGGCCACGCTGTTTCGCGGCTGTGCGGCTGCCAAATCTCGAGGAAGCCTCCGCACCAATGGTTCAGAGGACGCGGGTGAGTTCCCGTACGCGTACGCGTTGTAAGCTTGTTCTGATTTCGCCAAACGGATCATCGGCGGGGGAGGGGCCTGTCGGTGGCGTTTTCATCTTGTTTGCCCCATTCACCCTTCTCATTACAACCCTGTCCGGACCGGTGTGTCTGGGCCAGACTTGCGGGCGCGGGTTTGCGGCTGAAAAGCGTTGTGTTGTGAACGAGCTCGGGAAGTCTTCTGACTGTTACATAGGCAGTGGGCAGGCGGCCACGCTCTGTACAGCGAATGGCAACCTTTGACGGCAAGGCCACCCCCGCAGAGGAAACCCTGTCGCTCATTAAACCGAGCAACACACCCTGGGGTTCAGCTTCGCTGCCCGCTCAATCCTTCGTTTGTAGGCAAGGCCGCCTCTGCCTGCCCCGACTTCCTACATCTTCTTCGCCCGTTGCTATTGTTCCCTTTCGCTTTTCTTCTCGATTCTCGACTCCAATATTGACAGTCGCAGTTGATGCAGCAGGAGAGAAAAAGGAGAGAGAGAGACCGAGAAAGAGAGCGTACTCATTGTATGCAATAGTGGGGGCCATCGGCTTCTTGCCCGTAACCCCGCCAACCGGGAACGTTGCAAAAGCACAGGCTGAAAAATGAGCGCGACAGCGTCACTTCGAGTCCTCTCGGACGCCAGGTAAGTTTGCAACATGTCCATGAACCGTTCCTAACCTTATCACAGGCTTTCTGACACTTGCCATCAGCGCGGATGAGAGGCCAAGGCGATAGCCAGGAACATTCCGGATTGACGACCCTCGGTCCGTTCTCGGTTCGACTGGCCTAAAGCCATCCCATCGGTCGCACCCTGTGGTCTTTCAGACGCGAACGGCGAAAAAATCGGGTGTTCAAGGGAGGTGTACTAACCTTAAAGACAACAGACGTCGTCGAAGTTGTCCCGTGTCGTTGGACCTCATCCGGACTGTTGTAGGGCCGGCGGCTCTCGCTAGCACGGCGCCACGCGCAAGGCGGTTATGACGTGCAGCCAGCGACAAGGAACGTCGGCCAATCTAGCTTCGTTGGCGAAGACAGCTGACAAGGCCAGATTCGCGGGCGGATCGCTGCAGACTTAAATGAAATGCGATTGAGAGAGGCCACCTACTATTCAACGCACGTAAGGCACCAGCGGGGTGTGCACGTGCATGGGGGCTATGTGATGGGAATCGACTCCGGCAGCCTTGATGGGTTTGCTGGAGAACATTTCCGGATGTCGTCGCTCGTGGTTCCATGGATATTGCTCGGGTCAAACCGCGGGACACGTGGGGTTGGTGGAACGGGAACTATCCACAGCAAGGTTTGGCTAAAGAGGGGGTAATGGAGCACCTTCCTCTTTCTGTGTTTTCAGACCGCGCCCTTCTGTCAGGTTTCTCTATTGAGCCAGATCTCAACCAAGTTCGACACATGCTGGGCGGTACTGGTGCGCACCGTACTTTCGGTATATGGAGTTGAGACGCAGGCCACGCACGAGCTTCCGTTCATCCTGGCCTTCTCGCATCCCTTTGCCCGGCTCTCAAACATGCCTTCGAGCCACTGGCTCTATATCACCATCCACAGGTTGCTGTGGTGGAAGTTTGACACACAGTGTCACCTTGTCGCCTTCCCAGTATTTCTCATCGTCTTTGAATTCGCACGTTGTGTGTCTTGCTCATTCATTGCTCCATCTCAGCTCCGGGGTCACTTTCATGCGACCCAGGCTCGTATTTGATCGACCACGCAATGGCGGTGTTTCAACATCTTGTGCGTCTCTCATTGCCATGAGCGCAAACGTCAGCACAACTTTCTTCTTCTCAGCCAACAACTAATGCTCCATCATTTACAGGTTCGTTGATGCAACCCCACCCCCCGCCCCCCGGTGATGCTCTCTGATTCAATGCAGTCGCTTCGACTCCGTAAGGTATCAATCGCGTTGGTCGCAGCCCAACGCAGCCATGATCCTGTCCGCACCTAAAGCCGCGCTCTAAATGCTTTGTGCCTACTATCTTGTTATCTCGGTTCAAGCGGTGATTCTATTTTCGTTCTGTAGCCTCCAAGTAACTACGATTCGTGGCAGAAGCTTTCATGTTCGTCCAAAGCGCCAGAAAAGCCCTATCACTTGACAGGTTACCCTCAGGAGACCTGGCCCGTCACTCTGAAAGAGCCATTTCCAAGGAATGTCGTCAACATTTTGGCGCTCCAGCCGCCATTCCATCACTTGAGTTTGTCGTCCGTTAGAAGTCGTCAAGAAGGCTACGAATAGACAAGCAGCCCATCACGCCATGGCTCACCGCAACAGTTCGCCTCGAAGCAGCATGTCCACAGGAGGGTAGACAGGTCAGCACCTCAAGGCGCGTACTGTGAGATTTCGCCCCTCATACGTTGTCCCCTACACCACTTCCCCTATCTGGGGTCTGAAAAGAGGATTCGACGACCAGCATTACCTACTTTTTTCTCCTTCTGTGAGGCTCCCGCATCGTGGTGCTCTAATCAAGTCATCTGTCTCGACTTAACCCATCAATCACTGCTCTATACATCTAACTCTATCGTCTGTTCCATTGCGCCATTTTGCCCACGATGGCCGAAAACTCCTTTTTGAGTGCTCCTTTTCCGGACCTGATCAAGCAATGACGACTCTGCCGATGACCAACATCGAGGTTGGCCGTGTAGACAACGACACCTCGCCGCCTCCCCCCTCCCCCCCCCAAAAAAAAAAGGAAGAAAAAAGGCCACCAAATCCGCTGGAAACTACCTATAAGTTCCTTTGGTAAACCTATTGCGATGTGCAGATCATCCGTCTCCAGGTCCGCCTCTGCCAACAACCGCGCGCAGGGGAGCTCAGCTAACCGGCACTAAAGACGGTTCAAGCAAGAAAGCCTCTGGAGATTATTTCTATCGCGATGAACGTAAGTTCCATACTACGATTGGCTGATTGCCTCTTGTTGACAAGCCACTGCTCAAGCTGAGAGATATCGTGAGGGCTTGCCGCGTCTCGCAGCCTCATAGGAACACTCCGAAAACTGTGCAATATGCCGCAGGTTTGGTTGCCTCTCCCAGCGATGCCTACTCGGCAATCAAATTTGGTTGGCTGCACTGGAAGGGCATTTCTTCAAGCTGGAACATGATCCAGCAGACAACGGAGTGCCAGACCGTGATGCTCAAGTCGCGTCGTCAAGTGGAGGTGTACACAGTCGGTTTCCCTTGACTGTATCTGATACAATCTAAGAAATTGGTTCCTTGCTGCTACCCAACTACTGTATGCCCAACTCCTTATCGCCTCCATAGGAGATGCTGAACTTAACCGTGGCAAGACCAGATGTTGATCAACGATCAGGCGGTAAAGTCCCTTCACGAGGTTTGGTACCACGAATACTGCAACATAGCTAGAAATAACAAAGTAGGCGGGCACTAAAGCAAGGACGAACTGGCCTACCTTAACCACCCTTCTGACTTTGTCAATACGGTAACGGATCCATTATGGCTGGCTTTTGAAGCATGGCTCTACAAGCTCCCGAGCTTCCTCCTGGCGGTAAGCGTAACTGCGGCCCTCTTCCCTTCCCAGAGACGGCATGCCGATCCTCTCTCTCTGCTACGCAACCCATACTCGAGGACAGAAGAACGAGAAAAGAGAGAAACATCTTCTTCTAGTCTACCGCGACGATGCGCTTTCTGTTCAAGACTCTCTTCGTATGTTTCTACGCGTTCTTATTGCCGATCCCGGTGATCTTGTTCTCGCTTGTTCAAGACATGAGCAGAGCAGCTACAGTCGGGCTCCTTGCTTCATTCATGACCCTATTCAGCGCACCTATGGCTCTTCGTCCGAGTAAGGCCGACAGCATGCTTCTTGGTGTCTGCGCTTATGCGGCTGTACTCGTTGCATTACTGGCTAATGTCTGAGCATGATCAATGATGGGTGGAAAATCGCCAAAATCAGCCACATTCATGTTGTATGATGAAACTGTGGCGAGGAAAGGGATGATGTGACACAGTTCTTGTGTGAATTAAGTAAACATATTAAATATGCTCCTACGAAAATCCTTTCGTAACCGTCCCTGCCTCTATCGTGTTCATCGTCTTCATGCCCGCAGAGCTTGTATCTTGGTATCATCAAACAAAGTAAAAGCTTCAATACATAGCCGTATGTAAGCAACTTAATTGCCTGGAGAGGTGGCCACGATGGTATCAGGACTAGCCTGATCAAAATCGACCTCCACCCCTCCGCCGTCCTTCTGCGACTTGTTGGGCGTCTCCGAAGCCTCGCGAATCCTCTCAAGGCGCCACGAGGCCTCGGCCTGCGGCGTTGACGGCACATGATCGCCTGTTCCCGGTGTCTTCCCTGGCTGTTGCGCGCCTTGTGAGCCATCAGCCTGGACGCTGACCCCATGGAGCGGCGCAGTAGTCTGGTCTGAGTGTTTCAGCGTGTTGTCGATGGCGAGGAGTTCTTTCGTCAGGCCGCGGACTCCTTCAAAAATGTATTCTGGGGCGTCCCAGGCGACCAAGCCCGGTGTTACCGATGCCCGGCGCGTGTGGAGGAGTTTGTACGAGACCTTCGCCCACGCCGGACACGCGTATGAGACTGACGCCGGACGTGGCGCAACGGCTTGCGCTTCAACATCACTCGGCCCAGTGGCTGCTTCGCCGGTGAACACCGTCATTGCGATCTTGGGTTTCACAGCCAACTTCGGCGGCGCCTCCTCCTTGTGGGCAAGACAGTGAGCCCAAAACCGCAGTGCGGCCTCGGGGCCGGGAAGCCACGCTGTCTGCGTGAGAGTGACGATCTCTGTCGGCGAGAACTGCTTCTGCGCCCCGAAGACGCGGAGGACCTTGAGCACGAGCGCGAGGAGCCCAACCGGCGAGTCGCAGAGGGCGAAGGATGGTGTGTTCGGCTCGAGCATGTCTGGCGGAGGGGTCGCCGGCGACGCGGAGACACGGTCCAAGGAAGCAAAGTCCTCACGCTGGTAACCCAGCACTGGGGCGCGGAAGAACTTTGCGATGGACCACTTCATCCACTCCAGAGGCGCTGCCTGCGCAGTTGGTACCTTGATGGACGGGTTGATGAAATGGGCGCCCACGCAGCTGTTGGGGTAGTGGGCTGCCAGGTAGCTTGCGATTTTCCAGTCGATTTCTGCGGGACTTGAGGCGGCCGAAGCTGTGTTTGTCGCGACATATGTCGAGTACGAAAGTCTTGTCATGACGGTGTTGAGAACCTCCGCCGTCGCCGAAATGACGGATGCGTTACTTGGGAGCGCATCGCTGAAGCCGATACCAGGCAAAGACGGGATCACCACATGGAAAGGCTGCTTATTCTCCGGATCCTCCGGCTCCGCGAGAGGTTGAATGAGGTGTTGGAGTGAGAGATTTGTGAAGGGGAACGGGGGAATGAGAAGCAGAGGGACTGCATTGCTATGAGACGACCTGACGTGGACAAAGTGAGACCGCACGGAAGCCTCGGTGCCTGGGATGAGGACTGCTGTACGGAATTGGGGGAGTTGTGCGTTGAACAGCCTTTCTTGCTCTCGCCAGTCGTACTTTTCAAGCCTGTTTGTGTGCTCTCATCAACAACGCGTTTCTCTCAATAAATGAAGAGACAACTCACCAGTAGTCAACGAGAGGCTCGATCTGAGGCTTCGGCTCCCACCAGTCCTGCGACTTCGGCTCTGACGTCTCATGAGGCAATCTGGTGAGCTCCAACTTTTGCTTCGTGAGATCGAGGTATTTGCTTGAAACCTAAGGCGTACTGAGTCAGTCATCAAGCCCCCTCACAACTTGCTAAGAATCTCTCACATGGATGCGGTAAGGCCTAATCTCATCACCGGCCAAGACGGCGCTGTTCTCAAGAGGAGTCACCATGGTGAGCGGGCATAGCCATCGACGACCAAACTCTAATCCTTCTTTCAGTTTTCCAGAAGCAAGTAATGTAAACAAAGTCTCCCAAGAGACGGTGAGCAAAACGAAGAAATGCCGGTGAACAACAATCTGGGACGGGGCGTATTGAATAAGGGCATCAACCACGTAAGCAACCCAAAGCAATAAGTGTTACCCAACTGGGAACCAACGCCCTGCAAAGTCTCATTGATATCGCCGGGGACTTTAATAAGGTCCGGACCTTCCTCTTCTCCAAGCGAGCGCTTCCATGTTCAATATCCGTCGTGCCGTCGTCCTGGTCGAGTTGTGGCATTGTGGCTTGTCTCCTCCCTACGTGTTAGAAGGCCTCTGAGTGGTCGTGAAGGTGGGATAGCAAGTCTAGAACGGGTGCACGCCGGTGGACATGTGGCGGTGCACACGAATCCCCGTCAATATTCGGAAATGATCACCGCTTTTTGCTGTCCTTGCCAGGAACAGAGTTGCATCAACCAAGCTAAATCTTGGACGGAACTTTGGAGCTAGTGCATCTATTGGCTATGCTTCATCCATACCCCTGTTCAGTTGGGATGGTAAACTTGCCACATCAGCCACACCCTCTAAGTTTCCCATCTTTTTCAGATTGCCATCTGAGTGATTCGCGCCTGGTCTCTGTCAGTTGCAGCCTCAGAGAAGATGTGTGATAAAGGCAGTTCGGTGTATGCATTTCTCAGCAGCTTGCTCATGCCTAGGTGTGATAGTCAAACACGCGTCCTTTGCCACATCTGATCCTTCCAACGCCAATTGTAACCTGATCACAAGTCCAGTACCACCCCGGCGCTCTACCGGGCGTCTCCAGAATTCCTTCTTTCGTCGCGTTTAGTCTCGCTGCAAGTCATGCACCAACCTTCTCCTCGAAGACGAAAAGTTCGAGTGTTCGCACGTTTGGGGGCTGTCGTCCCCTCAGGTATCTCTCATTCTTCATTACATCCACAAGTCCAGTCGTTTGATGTGACATGCTCTCTGTTCCATTTTCCGCGACCATGGTTCATTTGGGTTTGGATATGTTCGATCGGTAGACGTCTTGCCTCAAAATGAAGATTCCGGCCTCAAGAAGGTCGTTGCGGAGCACCTGGTGCAGCACTTCCCGGAGCACCGCGAAGGTTCATGGCGCCGATGCGGGATACGATGTTGCTTCCCACGGCGTCTACTGCTCCTCTAGGTGAGGTCAAGCTGGGACCTTGTGGAGCTGTCTCTTGGACGCGGAACAGTTTTATTGCTGTCCCGTTCCAGATTCCAACTGTACCCTTAGATACCTGGATCTCGCTGGTGAAGACGAAACCCCAGAGGAGTGATTCGTACCAGCCCAGAGACAACTGTGACCACTCGAACGAATGAACACGAGGCGGTGTTGGGTCTACACCTACCAGCCTGATTTCCTGTATCTTTTGCAGCGTCTCTCGGTTCGCGGATTCGCCAGCAAGTGCTTGACGGGGCAGCAGGGCTGACACTTGCTGAATCACAGTGAGCATGGTATGGAGCGGGAGCTCTGGAAGCCAGCTCTCGATCCACTGCGCACTTGGCTCAAAGGCGCCGGCCTGTGATTGTCCACTGGTGGAATAGCCACCTAGACTTGTGGTGCTGTTCTGTCGGGAGAAATTGGGTACGCCAGCGGGCATCTTTCCCCTGGCTTTCTCCGACATTCCGCGGAGTTGCGTGGGAACTGCATCCTCCGCAAATTCAGCTTGGGACGATGTGACGGACGGGTTCTCGCTTGTAGTAGACTGGGCTGGCGTAGGGCGATGATCGTCTTCGTCGTCATCATCGTCATCGCTGTCGTCGTCGTCGTCCCCGATCGCGAAAGTTCCGTCTTCTTCAGGCACATCGCTGAGGGTGGGTTGCCGAGCTTGCGAAGTCGTCGGGCTGCGGAGGCTTTCAACGGAGCTTCTGACCGAACTTGGTTCCAATCCATCACCGCTGGCAGCAGCCTCTTTGCGGCGACGGTTGCGTCTCTCAATCTCCTCCTGGCCACTCTCAAGCGTAAAAGTACGCAGTGCTTCAATGCGTTTCTTATTGCGCAGGATCGAGAAGATCAACTCTGGATTCTCTGTTCGGTCGTTAGATAAACGTGGTTCTGAGGATGCGGGTGCAAAGCTGCACCCTACATCCCTAAGGCGGCAACTTACTTTGGTACTGATGCTCAACGACTGCGTTGATGGACTCCATTAGTGACCTCAGGAGGTCGTGGTTACTGTCATTTGCCAGAAGAAACGAGGGGGAAGACATGGAAGAGAACAGCTGCATTAGCTTCGATGCAGATGCCGGACTGAGTCCTTCGAGGTAAGGGGCGATGTTGTTGATCACGGCCAACAATGCTGGGTAGATAGCGTTCAGTCTGCCTTGACTCGTGGTGATGAGATTGTAGATTGACTAGCCGCAGTTAGCAGAGCTTCATTTCAAGTGCACCAGCATTGCTCACGTGGATCAAGAAGTCAGCGTATGTTCCGCTGAATCCTGGTATTCTAATGGTCAAAGGCAGACTTTCTTGTCGCCCAAAAGTGCGGTTGAGATTGGTGCCAAAATTCTTTTCCACACTCAAAGTTTGGAGCAAGAAGGCACACATCCGCACTACCCCTTGCTTGGACGGATCATTCTTGTACTCCAGAGCGTAGAAAAGGGTCAGGACGAGAAAATCCGTCAGTCGCTCTGTATCGATGATGAATGAACGGAATCGTTTGTTGCACTGCGTAATTTCCCAGAAAAGCATGATGATTTCTGGAGCAAACTTGGCCCCCGTCTGTCCGCTGGGAATATACGAGCTCTTCTCCTGGAGCGGCTGGTTGAGAATTCGCGTCATACCGTCGACGATGAACTGAAAGTCCTGGGGGCGGTGAAGTCGCCCAAGGAAATGACGATAAAAGTTCTTGGGCGTCGTGCCATCCTGCTCGGGTATTGGGTATAGCAAGAATACCAGCAGCAGTTGTAGTGTGTAAGTCACCAGAATCTGCTTCTCGTCTTTGAAGACGAGCGTGTTGTAAGGAACACGCCAGGTGGCTGGGTTATACTTTAGGGTCTGTTCCTGTCAGCGATAGTTTCGGTTTTTGGGGCCGCAAGATGCATGCACGTACAGTATTCAGCAGCGAGCAGAGAACCGACAACACGACCTGCTTGTCGGGGCATGTACAAATATGGGTCAAGGCCCGGACACCCTTTTGTGGAAGAGCGTTGGGTGACATATACATGCTCTGACTTGTCATGGTCATGAGCAAGCGGAGAATCTCGCTACGGTTGCTTTCGAACTCCTTGGTGGTAGTTACTGCGGTATTGCAGCCCACGCCACTCTGCCAGATGGCGTACGTGACTTTCGAGCGTCCATTGGGTTGTTTGGGTAAGGTGAGATCGGAAAAGAACAGCAAGTCTACGAGAGTGTCGATAAGCTCCTCGGCGAGAGGCTTGGCGTCTTCGAAGTCTTCAGGGTCGTTCCTCGGCTTGGGTGATCGCGGGCCATCCTGGGCTCCGTCGAACAGCACTTCGTTGGCAATGGCGGATTGCCTCGTCCTCTTCCGCCTAGCACCCCAAAAGAATGTTTCTTCCCATTGTTGAAGGTTATCAGCCTCGTAGATGAAGGGCAGGATGCGCGTCAGGACTCGGATACAGTTCAGAGCGTCTCGTTCGGGTGCGATCTCAGGGTCGGGGAACGAGGGATGGTGGCGCAATATGAACAGTCGAGATGTGATTGCAAGTATCAGCGTTTCTAGATTTTCAAGTGCTTTATCTCTGGTGCGACGAATATCGGCGGGAGCGAAGAGGCTGAAGATGTCCTCTGAGGATTCGGGGAGCTCCCAAAACTGTCGAAATGTGGTCAGTAGACGTTGCCTGGGAAGAAGACACGATGCAGGAGTACCTACAGAGGTCCAGTAAGGGTCATCGGCCGGAATGTGACGCTCCTCAGACAGCCTGAAGATGCCCTTCTTGAAGACGAGCTTCGAGTCGCTGGCACCCATGTTGTCACAGAGCGTTCATATCTATCAGAACGTTTCTGACGGAAGAAGCTTGGGAAGGCGACGGTTAATGGTTCCAGACCAAAGGGCGCCCGGGTGCTACGTAATGCCAAAAAGGCGGGTCGCAGCTGCAATCCGGCCAATAGACGTTGGAAAGCGGGGTAGGTGTTCCCGTATCTTGAGGTCGCATCCTTCCATTTCCTGATGCCGAGGTACGTACCTGCGCGACTGACACACGCCCAGATTCCAGGTGTTGAAGGAAGGTCCATCTCTCGTAGCATTATCTAACCTCTAAGTATAGTAGAAACTGTGAGGGGAAACCAGACAAGAGCACGACGCCCTTCTCTCCCCCGCCTCCTTTGATCGATGCTCTTTCTTACATCGATTGTGGAGTGATTGACCCAAGTTATGCACGTGTTTTGACTGATCCTCGAAGTCCTAGTCCCATTTATGACCCGCAGGTTCTGTAGATTGACGTCTATGTACAACCCTTGCTCCTCATGCGCGTCATCTTGAGAATCCGCTTGGTGGTATAGTAATCCCATTAACGGAGCTAGGCATCTCCTGAAAAGACCCTTCACGCGGTCCCGTAACGCCGTTCTCCAGGCTGGCAGAGAAACCACAGTCTAAAGCCCCAAACACTTCGAATGCATTACTCCATCGTTTGCGAAGAACCGTCATCACGCTTAGTGCATCCAGCTGCCTCCCGAAGATCTCCTGCCCCTTTCATAAAGCCACTTGTTGTTCAAGCCAACACTAGTGCGCTTGCCCGTCGAGGGGCTTGGTGTTCCGGGGTCGGGAAACAGAGAAGAGGCGGTACTGGCGCCCAGGTTGCTGTTGGTGCTCGCACCGAAGTTGGTGGACGAACTGAAAGATGACCTCCGGTTGCTGTTCAGACTAGCTGAAAACTTAGAGGGGCTGCCGTTCAGAGGAGAGGGCGAGTATGATTGTCCATTGAACGAGGACCCGAGCGCCGGGCTGCCCCGTCCAGACAGTGGAGAGCCAGAGAAGCTTCTGTTGCTCGCGGGTGAGCCAGCCAGGGACGGCGTGCGTGAGTATCTCGGCGGCGTGCTGTAGACAGCATCAGGAGTGGCTGCCGTTGCGCTGGGGGGCAGTCCAAGAAGCTTGCGCTGGGCAGGCGTGAGGGGGATGTCGGCAAGATCGTCGGCAGGACGGAACAACGGAAGCATAGCCATGCCGATGTTTACGAGAGGAAAGAGCTGGATCGCGTAGTACGCCCAGCCAAGGTACGATCGCAGAGAAGGATTGACCCTATTATCTGTTAAGAGGACGGCGAGACATTCAGGGCAAAGTCAAACATACCAGGAAGTAGGGACATATGATCGTGCGACGACCTGAGAAAGCCACAGACCGAGGAGAAAGGCAATGTTGTACGCGATCTTCCTCACGTTCTTCTCGGAGAAGGTGGTCGCATTGCGTCGTCTCGTGATCTCGTTCAGACGAGGATGTCTCCAGGTACCCGGGCTGTCAACAACAGCGGCGGTCTTCTGTGGTGTCGACCTGACGGGCGTGGTCACGGCGGACCTGCTCACGGAGGACGACATTTTGGGTGCTGTGTTGGGTATCGAGGGTATCGAAGTTGGAGTCACGAAGTCGAGGTCGATGTACGGCGTCAGGGTCAGGGCCTGTTCTGAACCACGTCAGTCATGCTTGAGATTTGCGCACCCGCCCGGGTGGGGACAACTTACCGAATCGTTTCTTTTGAAAACCTGTGGTGTGTTAGTAAGTTGTCGTTTCCGACGCTGCGCTGTCGCCAAGCGCGAGCGTGGTTCAGTGCGCCGCTTCTGTGGTCGAGTTGACGATGTTGATGGATATGGCAGATGCAGGTCGCAGTGTGTCTCGCCAGAAATGGCTGGCAGAAAAACAATGCACCAGCCACACGGGCCACAGCAACCGGCAGAAAGCGGTCAGTCGCACTCTGGCTAGGTAAAGTGGGTACCTGCCTTCAGCTGCGAGCTTCCCGACGTGGGGCGGGTGGCGCTCAGATTCCACAGGCGCCGGCACGGAGCTGTTGAAGGAACCCGCAGGCACTTTAGACCAGGTACGTACCTGTTTTAGCTGCGGAAAGGCGTGGAAGTTCCCCCAAACCCCGGGAATTGGCAGGCCGCGGATTGCGTACTTAGTTGTATGGGTAAGTAAAACCCCCAGCCACGTATCGTGGGGACTGACGGTCCCACAGGGAGCTCTGGAATAACTGCTGAATGGCCCGTCTTTTGCCTGCGATCGATGTACCGCACCTGGTCTGCTTGAGCCACAAATACCTGCACAGGGGGTAAAACTTTGGCCTGATACCGCAGTAGGTAGCAACACCACAGGGCAAGCAGAGCGCCTCACGGTCCCTGAAGTACCTACCCGACCTTACCTTGGGGCCTTGAGGGTCCTTCCCGTGCAGCTCACCCAGGAACCTCTGTGGAAAGTCAGCCCAGCACAGCCGGGGGGTATGTCAGGATCCCCGCCGAGAACTGCCAGCGCAGCCCACCTCACACGACGAAACCTCCGAGCTCGAGCTCCGGCACTGCCTCATGCTTTTTCCTCTTGTTAAACCCTCCGAGCTTTCCATGCCGGCCACGTAAAGCAATCGGTCAACTTGCTCCCTCTTCCGAACCCATCCATTCCGCACTACCGACACCGGCGACTCGAGTCTGACTTCACGATCCCGCCGCCCACCATGGGGTTCTTTGACAACGTCATGCTCCAGATGGACGAGGGCGTTTCCGGTTTCTTCGGACAATGGAACAACTACACCACCGCCATTGTCACCCTGCTCGTTGTCATCGTTTCCTATCGAATTGCATCTAGCCAAGACCCCGATACCCATCCTATGCTCCTCGCCCGTCAGGCCCAGGGCTCACCAGTTCGACAAAAAGGAGAATCGCCCGTCTATCGATCCCACTCCTCCCCTCATGGCATGCCCCTGAACAGCGGACTCAACGTCAAGGACCCCGGTGCTTCCAAATGGTCGAGAGGACGCGACGGAGATCTCAGGGATATATGGAGAAAGGTTGTGGCTGGCGCAACTGGCGATGATGGCAAGGGTGTCATGGGAAAGGGCAGACTGCTGACAGTCTTGGGCTCCGAGAACGTTATTGAGCACAAGTTGGGTGAGTTTTATAGGCATTCATATCCACTGTTGGTTCTGACAATCATCAGAGGACATCACTCGGCAGATTAACCTCATCGGACAGCACATCCACGAGCAAGGTGGTATCCGCGTTGCCATTTACTTGCCAAACTCTATTGAGGTCCTGGTTGCCCTGTTTGCCTGCAGCTTCTATCCCAATCTCACGGCCATTCTGATTCCGTTCGACGTGTCCACGGAAGAGCTCACCATGATGCTCCGTCGATCTGCCGCAGACACTGTCATCACGGCTCCCGGCGCGTTCCCTTTTGAACCTGTCGTCAAGGCGTATCCCTCCCTGCGCCAGCTGATCTGGGTTGTTGATGAGGGAAGCAGCCACATGGACTGGAACGAGGTGCCCGAGGGTACTGGTGGCAGTGTCAATGTCGCGACTTGGCAAGACATCATTCGCGACGCCCCTGCTGAAGCTGGAAGAGAATTGCCTGCTCCGAACAAGGAGGATGAACCCAGGGAGGTCATTACCTTCTGGCAGACGAAGCCCGGCACCATGGAAGAGATGGTTCGTTTCACTCAGGCCAACTTGGTTTCCGGAGTTGCTGGTCAGCTTGCTGCGGTTCCCTCAACCCAGCGCCTCAGCCCTTCTGACCTGTTCCTTGCGGCCGACTCTTTGACAAACACCCACACCCTCATCTTGACACTCGCGGCTTTATACTGCAACTCCTCTGTTGCCTTCAACTCGGTTGCTGGACGCTCACCTGACTTGGTTCTCGCCACCCAAGGAGTGGCCCCCACAGTGCTTGTGGCCACGCCAGAGACTCTGTTGAGGACACACCAGGAGGCTACTAACCGCTTGACATCTGCCATCGCTAAGGTTGCTCATTGGGCCCAATCCCGCTCTTTGACAGAAAGTGGCGTGATGCCCGTTGCCTCTGCGGCCTCCCGATTCAACAGCTCATCGCGGCCGGCAATTGGAACCACGCCGGGCAAGTTGCGTCTCGTTTACGTTGCTGACAGAGCTGGCGCTGATTCCCCGCCTCTGTCTTCTCGGATTCTCTCTGACCTTCGTGTCTTCTTGGGCGCCAGGATCATTTACGCTCTTGCGGCCCCAAAGGTTGCTGGCTCCGTTGCGCAGACTGGCTACTACGACTACAGAGTTCATGACGATGAGCGGTCGCACTTCGGTGCGCCTGTCACGAGTACGGAGATTCTGCTGAGAGACACGGAGAAGTACAAGAATGCGGACTCGGATTATAAGGGAGAGGTGAGGAAACCATTGCATTGACGCTGCTGGATATAGCTAACAACCGTCGCAGATCATAGTTAGAGGCCCTTGCGTTGCAGGCAATGAGGCTTGTATAAAGATTGCAGGCCAGATTCGGGACGACAACACCCTGGCATACGCCTGAGATGTGTACTTATCTCACTCAGCTGAGCCATGAAGGATGGATTAGAGGCAACGGCCGGCTCCTTCCCCAAGTGTAGTTTCAGATGACCTGCTCCTTTAGAATATAGTTTTGCAAATCTGTATGGTCATCGCGTTGTGCCACTTCCAAAGCAAGGCTGTCTCATTCGAGCAGTACCCTTCGAGTTTGCTAGCTACGCCAGCGGGCTGCCGCCCGAGACTGACACACATGCGTGCCGTTCATCAAGCAGGGTTTCCCAGTCTCTAGGCGACGACACTAATGCGTCCAGTTGAACTACAAATGTAGATCACATTCATCAAAAGTCAGGACGTGCAGGCTCGACGATGAAGGTATTTTGATTATTCAAAGCTAATGACTCCAACTGGCGATGAGCCTTCCGTGTCTATATCCTTACGTTGCCTAACTCTATTTTGACTGTATCAAATTTATGTCACAAAATCGGGTTTATTTCTTCGCCGGCTCCGTGATTGCACATTTCATGAGTACCTCCTAATGATCGACTTCTCAACGTCTTTCCAAGGTTGCGTGGAGGACGTGCTGCCGCATCAACGAAATGCAGACGAGAGCCACAAGTGACATGCCCAGCATCGTGTACCAGACGCTCTGGAAGGCCTCCATGAAGGAGTCGGTGACGCCGGGCTGCCAGCCAGGGGGCAGGTGCTTGAGCTCGTCGAGATCGTCTCTGATGCGTCCGATGATCTCGGCTGCGTTGGGATAGTCGCCGAAGCGTTCCCACAGACGGCTCTTGAGCACGTTTTGGTAGACGGCGGAGCCGATGGTGATGCCGACGGTGCCACCGAGACTGCGGGCCAGATCTGAGGTTTGTTAGTATTGAGAGATGCTGAAATACGGTTGGGATAAGCTCACACGTTGCCGAGGTGATGACGGCTTGCTGGGAGTGATCGACTGCGGAGATGCACCCGAGCAGCGTGATGGTCAGCATGGCGCCGTAGCCGCCGCCCGCGAAGAAGAAGACGAGGTAGTTGACCCAGGCGGGCGTGTGCTCGTCGAACTGCGTGAGGATGACGATGCCGGTGTTGAAGATGACCAGGGCGCAGATGCCCGGGACGACGTACTTGCCGGTCTTCTTCATGATGTAGCCCGCGCCGATGGACATGATGGACACGCCGAGCGGGGACGTCAGGATGCGCAGGCCGGCGTCCGTGGCCGAGAGCCCGGTGACCTGCAGGTACAGGGGCACGTAGAAGAGGGCCATCATCATGACCATGGTGCAGAGCAGGTTGGTCAGGCACGCGGAGAGGATGGTGCGGTTGGCGAGCAGGCGGACGGGGATGATGGGCTGCTTGACCTTTGTCTCCCAGAAGAGGAACGCGCCGAAAGCCAGGAAGGAGAGCGGGATGGTTGTAAGGGGCAGGGGGTGTACCCAGGGCACGAGGTTGCCGCCCGCGTTCAGCCCGAGGAGCAGCAGCACGAGGAAGGATATCGTGAGGAAGACGCCGCCAAAGTCGATTCTCGCGAGGTAGGACTTGTCCGATGCCTTGGGGGGCACCTTGACCAGGACAGCCACAAGGACGGCCGACACCAGGACCGGCGGGACCTGGACCAGGAAAGCGAGCCGCCAGCCCCAGGCCGTGTGGTCGTTGATGAGGCCGCCAAACACGCCGCCGAGCATGGCGCCCGAGCCGTAGGCGATGTTGCCGATGCCCTGGAAGATGCCGCGCCTCCTCAGCGGGATGAGGTCGGAGCCGAGGAAGGTCGAGATGGACATGAGCCCGCCGCCGCCGATGCCGGCCACGACGCGGCCGAAGATGATGGCGGACTGCGTCTGCGCGAGGCCGCAGATGAGGTTCCCGGCGGCGAAGAAGATGTTGCTGAAGACCAGGCCCGGGCCGCGGCCGAAGATGTCGGTCAGGCGGCCGGAGATGGGCTGGCAGGCGGCATTGGAGATGAGGTAGGCTGTCGCGAGCCAGCTGAGGAGGCTCAGGGACTTGAACTCGCTTGAGATGGGCCCGGAGAGGGTTGCGATGATCTACGGGGATGGCTTTGTCAGACTGCCTGCTGCTGCAGAACCCACAACGTGGAAGTGTGGTGAACGACTCACGGTGCTATCGATGGCGCCAAGAAACACGCCAAAGTACGAGGTTCCCAAGATGAGAGCCAGACGGCCGTTGGAGACGGTCTCGGCGATGACGGTGGTCTCTTCATCGTTGGCGGCGGCGGCTGTAGCAGCAATACCGCGAACGCCGCTGTCACCATTGAGCAGAGGCGTCGTCTCCGAAGACTGCGCGCCATTGGCCGCTCGCCGCGGCTGTTCCTCGTCCACCGGCATGTTTACGGCTCCTACTTTAATCTCACTCACAAAAACTCCCTTTTGACGAGTGAGTGAAACGGAGGAGGAAAGTTTGTCGGCCGGGATTGTTAATGACGCCTTTCGGCTGATCTACGGGGCCCCGGGCACTAACAGACACGGACGGACGCATAAGGTAAAACGTTATGTAAGACTATCTCCCCCAAGTTTCCCGTCGGAAAACGGAATGTCGTCGATTAAAGGTCGTTCGCAGCGCGCCGGCCCGGTTGCGAGACTGACTAATTACTGCAAGGCCAATGGGTAAGAGAACTGCCGCCTGGCCCCCATTGATAGATCATTGAAGCACCTGTGGACGGCTATTCTGCAGCGAGGATTCCTGTTGCAACTGCAGCTCTGCCGAAGCTCGGCAACCCCCAGCTTCTGCGCCCCGGCCATCTTGCCCGCAACGGGTAATGGCGTCGCTGGTTGCCCATGAGGCAATCTGGTGCCGCGTGCACCCATCACGGCCTGCTCAAGCAAAGAGTTTCCCCGGAAGGAAGTTTGCAAGATAAGCGCGCCGTTTGGCATGTCTTCAGCGGGGTGCCAGCCTTCAGGAAAGGGAAAGACGGCCGCGAGCTTATTGGAAACTAATCCCCGGGTGTTGCGTATGCCTTCTTATCTTACCCACCAGCGACGGAACCTCGCAATCACGTCACTGCCGATGTCGGTGTCGTTAGCGGCCTCCTTCACTGACTTATTTACCGCGCGGGCCTGTCTTGGGGCCTTTAGACGTTGTGCATCTCGCGGGATGCATTTCTCAGATTTCGGTGAGACTGAGAAAGACATGATGAGAATATCGACGACAGATCGAAAAAAGACGCAGGGCGATTGATCGGGAAGTGGGAGGAGAATGAGCATGCCGGACGGGATCGATACATCCGAGCGACACGACGACTACGAGTGAACGTTTGCCGAATTCAGCACCAGGTATGAGGTATTGTTCATTCAACGTTTTTCAGTCTCTTATGATGTCTCATCTTCGACGTCATGTATCCATCAAAATCCAAAAGATTGTCGGTTAGAAATGTATTTTCCATTTCCCCTTTGCAAACTGAGGACAAAAGGTGCATTGCACAGTGAGATTCCACTGAGGCCAAAATGGCCTCAGACGTTGCCTGAGGACCCAGGCGGGCGCAGCAAGCACCAACAAAGCCATCCAGGTGGGAAATCTCCTAACGAGGCCAAAATGTTTGGAGCCCGTGTTACTCAGACCGAAAACTCATCCGGCAAGCGACAATGGCCTCATTTGGACTTGGTGGAAGAAGCGGCCCACGGGCTTATAAGAGCTTCATGAGATGGCCATCCCTTCACTCGAACACATCTCACAGGAGCATCAGCACCACCGTCTCATTCAGACAGCGGCAGCCTTCACCACTTCACAAATCCTCATCAACCAAAATGGCGTCCTCCGATGTGCTGTCGCAGACCCTCTTCACCATCACGAACGTGAAGCTCGACCAGCTCCACAAGCAAAAGCGAGCCTATGAGCAGTCCAAGCAGGCTCTCTTGGAAGATGCGGCCCTCGAGACGGACCACCGCAAGCGGGCAAAGCTGCTCGTAGAAAGGGCGGAGAGCCTTCCTTTCATGTCACAGATCGCCGACAGTCGCCTGATCTCCATCGCCAACCTCAAGCGCTTCGTGGACCAGGCCGAGTTCGACCCCTGCATATCGGCGGACTTCGTGCGCGGGTACGAGAACGCCGTGCGGCAGAGCCTCGACGTGGAATCGACAAAGTATCGCTTCGCGGAGCTGTACGGGAAGCTGGTGAACGAGTGGGTGTCTGATGGCAAGTCGGACGACCAGGGCTCGGAGGCGAGCTTCGTTCCGGTCGGACGGGAGGAGATGCACCAGCAGCGGGCGACGTGGGAGGACTACGTTTTCAAGGCGAAGAAGACGGACGAGGCCGCCATCACCGAGTACCTGGAGCAGCTGTTCTGCGAGTCGTCAAAGGACGTCCGTCGCGCGTTTGTTCACTTGAAGGAGGACATCGAGAAGTTCCAGGAGTCGTGGGATGAGAAGACGACGCACTTTGACGAGGACTCGCTGGGTAACACCATCCGCGGGCTCCTCCGGACTGACACCCTCACCGACCAAAAGAGGACGATCCTGAACGACTTCCTCAACAATAAGGTCGTTCTGCGCGAAATCGCAGACGTCCTCAACATGCGGATGCAGACCCGGCGAGAGTGGGCGTGGGACGGCGACAGCATCATCGACCAGCGACGACAGCTCAACGGACGGTACCGGTTCTTCCCCGACGAAGACCTCCTGCAGTCCATCTTCATCCACCACGTCGGGATGCAGTGGGCCGTCAGGATGCGAGCCCTCCTCGTCCGGTTCATGGGAGAGCACGGCGTCGAGAAGGCCGCGGCCAGGCGCATGAGCAAGGAGGAAGTCCGTCGGCGGCGGTACTTCCTCAGGACGACGAACGTCGACGACAGCGGGTCCGTGGAGAAGAAGCTCGCGGGCCACTTCCACGACGAGATCTTCCTCGACCAGCTGCCGGCTTCCGCGGAGGAGAAGAGGGGCGGGTACAGCTCCAGCAACGACCGTCTCGAGGAGGAGGAGGACACCCGGAAATCGCACACGGCCGTGGTCCAGAACCTCCTGCACCTCATCCAGTCCGAGATCATCATCCACCAGCGCTTCGGCAGCGACATCACCGTCATCCGGTCCGACCTGAAATGGTTCGGCCCCAGCGTGCCGCACTCATCCATCTTCGCCATCCTGCGGTTCTTCGGCGTGCGTGACGACTGGATCTCCCTCTTCCAGCGCATCCTCGAGTGCCCTTTGCGCTTCGCGCAAGATCCCCCCGGCACCCCGGCGCAGATCCGCAAGAGAGGCACGCCCTTGAGCACGCCCCTGGCGGACTTCATCGCCGAGACGATGCTCTTCTGCATGGACTTCGCCGTCAACCAGAACGGCGACGGCTGCCGGCTCTACCGCCTCCACGACGACATGTGGCTCTGGGGCGGCCAGGAGACGTGCGCGCGCGCGTGGAGGACGATGAGCGAGTTCGTGGAGATGATGGGGCTGGAGTTCAACGAGGACAAGACGGGCAGCGTGCACATCAGGACGGCGGGAGCGGAAGCGACGGCGGCAGCCAAGAGCGATCACGTAAAGGGGCTTCCCAAGGGGGACGTCGTGTGGGGATTCCTCCAGCTCGACCCGGCGTCCGGGCGCTTCGTCATCGATCAGCGCAAGATTGACGCGCACACTGACGAGCTCCGCCTGCAGCTGGAGGCGTGCGGCAGCGTCTTCGACTGGATCCAGGCGTGGAACATTTACGGCGCGCGCTTCTTCGGGACCAACTGCGGCCAGCTCGCCAACTGCTACTCCCGCGCGCACGTGGACAGCATGCTCGCGACGTTCCACCGCATACAACGCCGGCTGTTTGGCGAGGACGACGGCGGCGGCGACGACAGCGACGAGAACCAGGTCGGCGGGGGCAGCGCCGGGGCGAGGCTCAAGCGGATGGTAGGCGAGAGGTTTGGCATTACGGACATCCCTGACGGGTATCTGTATTTCCCCGTCTCGCTTGGTGGCCTGGGGTTGAAGAACCCCTTCGTGCCCCTCTACCTCATCCGCGAGGCCGTGGCGGAGGACCCTTACGAGATCATGGACAAGTTCCTCGAGGAGGAGGAGGCAGAGTACCGTGCGCACAAGGCGCGGTACGAGGACATGGACGCGGTGGACAGGGGCTCGTGGTGGCACAACGACGACTTCACGGACCTCAGGGACGAGCCGTTCATGAGCTTCGAGGAGTTCACGCGACACCGGCGGCGCACGTCGGCGAGCCTGGGCCGGGTACTGGACAGGCTGCGGCAGCTACCGGAGGCCAAGGGGATCGAGCTGGCGGGCGACGTGGAGGCGGCGCTGGGGTCGACGCCGGCGGGCTGGTACGGGCTCGGCGGGTACGAGCAGTGGATCTGCGGGCTCTACGCGAAGGACATGATCGCGAGGTTCGGCAGTCTCGTGATTGTAGACAAGGGGCTGCTGCCCACGGGGCTGTTGGACATGTTGAGGCAGAGCCGGTTCAAGTGGCGCGGCTGAAGGGAAGACGATAATGATGCGGAATTTAGGCGCGAGGGGCATGTCCTTGCTGATGGACGACGGAGGTCATGGACCAGGAGAGGACGTCTGAAGCATCGAGGTCCCTGTCGGAGTGTACAACAGCTTAATTTAGGGTTTGGATAGGGGACCTCCATGTTCGGTGTGTATCCGTACACCGCTGTATCATCAATAAAGAAAAGCCGCGACTCAAGCCTGCCCAATCCCCCCTGATTGCCCTGACTCTGTTGATGGCTGTGAGGTTGATTGCAAAGAGGCGAAGAAACGTCGAGCCTCGATCCCCGTCCTCCGATCCCTGAGCACGCGGGACTTGACAACTCCCAATACCCCGCCAAGGAGAACCCAGGGTCCTCGGCTCGCGTTGCCTTTACACCGACGAACCCGATCGTGTGCCCTTATCCATTAGCTTCATGGCCTTCAATTCTTCCGTTGGCGATGGTGGATATGTGCGTGCTTTTTTCTTTCTGCTCGCTCCGGCAGGCTAACTAGCACATACCTTAAACCATGTTCTGGCCGCTAGATAGACAGCTGCAAGAGGCCAGGCATCACAGGATGTTGGGCGTGTGCGTTATTCTTCAGACTCCGGGCGGCCGACGGACCAAGATGGAAACTCGGCAAGGTGCAGCGGCTACGTCAGGTTGGTTGACGTGTGTTTGGTATGCACCACCACCTCTTGAGTGAGAGACATTCGCTTCCTCACCGGCTGTCGTCATAACTGCCGGGGAGAGGAGCGAGGGCAGAGTAGAGTGTTGATCGAAATTCTCACCACCTTTAAATTCGATTCTCAAATCCGCAATGACCTCAGAGGGTGAGAGACATATGCGATCACCCTGGATGACCACATCACCGCCGCCCATCACGGAGATGAAGGAACCAAACAACGACGAACAACAACTCAAATCCCCGAGAGGAAGCCCGTCAGACTCGCCGGGTGACCCCCACGCGCCGTCATCTCACTGTCTCGCCATCGTCCATAGCCCATGGTCCTTCTGTCTCTCGTCGCCGACTAATTTGCACAAGTCAAACAACTCCCGCAGCTGAAGGACCCCGAACCCGCTATCTTGACATGCTGCTGCTGCACGGTAAAGTGGCATGCACCGAGCAGGACACTCACGACGTCGTTGCGTCCGCCTTACTCCGTCGTTCTCCGGGCCATCGCACAGACAAAGCAGCCACGGAAATGGGGGAGGGGGAGCAGATGCTACGCTACCTACCACACACACACACACACACACACACAAACACACCCCGGTCGACAACGGCGACAAGAACAGACACCGGCATGATTAGAGTAGTCCGCAGGAGGTACGGGACCCCAGGAGAGGGAAGGGAAGGGGAGAGCCAGCCATGCCATATGCGCGTCTAGGTTATTAGTTCGCAGGCGGGAATGATGGATCTCGCCACCGCCTCGACTTCCCCTGCTCTGGCTTTGCCTGTCTGTCTGTCTGTCTGTCTGTCAGTCTGTCTGTCAGTCTGTCTGTCAGTCTGTCTGTCAGTCTGTCTGTCAGTGTCTGTTCTGTCAACTCATCCCCCTGTCCCCTGTCCTGTCCTCGCTTTAACCTCCCATCGGCATCCTCCACTCTTTAGCAAACCCCCTGCATCCCTACCGCAGCCGTACCCATCCCCTCTGCGTCCCATGTCCTCTCTGCCCTTCCTCTACTATGCAGTATCCTTTTTTATTTTTCCCCTCTCCCTCTTCCTCAACCATCACCTTCTTGTTGTCCACTCTCCTGCCACCACACAGAGCCCCTGCCAAACCCATGCTTCGCCAGATCGAAGACCACAAACGCCCGTCCAGTCCCGCGTCCGGCTCTCCAATCACGTCTCCCCCTCCCGCAACCACCCTGGCTCCTTGGCCCGAACGTTCCCTTATCACCCCCACATGGGAACTTTTTTGGCTCGAGTGGGCTCTTCAAGGCATCCCCTGTCCTGCCCTTCTTCCCCAGCCCGTATGAGCCCCTGATCCCTGACTCTGCCCTCCCCTGCTGTGCTTTGTACCTCTGGTACTTGGTCCTGCTGTTGTGTGGTGTTGCTCGCCAGCCGGTCTGGATACCTTACCCCGTGCGCATCGATACGTCAAACTCCTCGATCCGTCCATCCCTGGGCGCCCTGTGTCTTGCTGCTCGTCCGGCTGTTCACCACGCAGTACACTCTCTCTCTGCTCTGCTCGACATCTTCAGACTTGCAGCGGTACTTCCGCCCCTCTCCGAGATACGTCGTACCAGCGGATGTCTGTCTGCGCTGTCCCCTCGAAACCCAGTTCCAGTTCCAGACCCGGGACCCTTTCAACATCGATCAACACCGCGCCGCGCTCTTAGCGTTGCAAATCATATACAGAAAGAAACTCAAAAACGCTTAAAGGAAAATGCCCATCTCCTGCCTCGGTCTGTTGCAACCGAGCCCGGTGCAAGGATCACATAAGGCAAGGAGCCGAGAGAGAGAAATAACAGGGTCCAGCCCATTTTTACATGAGAGCGCGAGCAAGCAGGCAGGCAAGCAATACGGGAAACCACCACTCTATTCATATCCCATTATCTCGCCGCGATATATCCAGCGTATAGTACCCGTATTTCCACGTCGCATATCCGAAAGCTCGTGCCTCCGGATGGGAAAACCAAGTTTCCTACCGCGCACTATACATCACGTCACATCAACCACACCGAACTCCATCAATATTCTTTGGCGCTCCCCTTTGCTCGCCAAAAATAAGATATGTCTCCTTCCGGCGGCGCCGTACGTACAGAGCGTATGTAATCAACGAGATACAAAGATAGCTAGACCGTCCTAAGTACTACTAGACACCAGACCAGACCCCTGTCCGCAGACACATGGGCGATGGATCGCGCCCACATGCGCCTCCCGCTCCCACAAACGGCGCTTGGAGCGATTGCGACTGGACAAGACCGCCTGTGGAGTCGAGCCGGGGTGAGGGGCGGCGGCGGCGGCGTACTGCGAAGAGCGGGAGGCAAATCAGCCACCGAACCCTCTTTCCACCGTCTCTCCTCTGATTGAGTGAGTGACTGACTGCTGACTTGTGCTGCTGCTGGTGGTGGTGGTGGTGGTTGCTGGGCGGTGCACTTCACGCAACTCACCTGTGATTTCCCTCCCCTCCCCCTCCTCCCCCTCATGTCCTCTACTGCTTCACCCCTCACCCCTCACCTCACTCTCACCACACCCTCCACCTCCTCCATCCCCTCTATCCTCCAATGTCCTCCACTCACACACCCCCAGGAAAAGCGAGCCTCGCAGCTTACTTAGCCTAGCCCAAACGCGATGAGACGCTGTACAAGAGAGAAAGGCCCAGAGTTCCGGCAAGTTGCGACTGACTATCCGCTTGCACTCCGCTGAGAGAGCGAGAGAGAGAGACCCTGAAAGGCCGATCCTGATCCGCTCTGCTCTTTGGCCGCTGCCCGCTGTTCGGTAGACGAAGCAACCGCCGCAACGCAGGTACCGTTCATCACGACTCGGCAGCACACGAGCACGCCATCACAACTACTATGCAGTATGTCCAAGCTTGATCGGACATTGTCCAGACGGAAATCAATTGTCCAGATGAAAAAGCTTTGCTCATTAATTTCTAGTCGTTCTAGCCTGAACTCTCTTCTGAGCCTTGTCTCCCTGACGAAGAAGCCCGGGCCGAGGCTTCTTTTTCACATCATTAATGAACACTGAAAGTATGATATAAGCTTACACTAGCGGGTACTGTGTAATCAAGATCGCGTGTCGGTCCAGGGTTTTGTGTAGTGTGCGGCCTTTCATCGTGCTTTGTATTTTTGCGCTGAGGCTCTCTTCCTCCCTCAATCCCTCCAACCCTACTTACGCCTGATCGTAAATATGCATAATGTTTAGTAGTTACTATTGTACAGTTACAGGTAGATTTCCACCCAACCCCCTTTCTCATCATGTCGTGACCAGCCCAGCTTGTCGCCGAGTAAACCAAGTGCGTAAAACCAAACATCGCGCGCTCTCCGGACCGCCTCAACCGCGCGCTTGACTCGCGTAACAACCCAGGAGTCCCAGTAAAAACGAAAATATCCTTCCCCTGTTTTCCTTTTTTTTTTTTCCCCTTGTTGCATGGCGTCTCCCCTTGTTCCCTACTCGCACAAGCCACGCTCAAAACATGATCCACTCCACTTCCACGCCGGGTCCCCCGATGCACCTCGTCCAGTTGAACGGACCTCGGCGCATCGCTTCGAGCTTGACCGCCGCGGGGCTGCGCGGCTCGTTCTTCTCCCACTCGCCGGCCCAGAGCTTCTCGAGCACGTCCAGCGCCGCGAGGTTGTTCATGTAACCCGAGCGGGCCATGATGTCGCGGCACTTGCTCCGGACAATGTTTTGTTGCAGCTCGTTGACGCACTCGCTGCCCGCGACGAACAGGGGCCAGAGGAGGAACTTCTCGGCCTGGCTGCCGGCCTCCAGGCTCGTCGCGTAGTAGACCACTTGGGAGACGAGGTTCTGGAAGTTGCTGTGCGTCGAGGGGACGTTGGGCGAGGCCAGACGCTCCGTGTAGAGCAGGGCAGCGTAGCGGAACGCCTCGGACAGATGGCCGAGGTCGCGGACCTGTGCAGAGGTTGCGGGGCCGGGGAGAGAAGCGTGAACGCGAGCCGAGTCAAACTCCCAGCTTTGGAGGGCAACGCGGGCCTCCTTCCATTCCCGCCAGAAGTTGTTGCGGTGGTCGTCGTAGGCGACGGGAGAGCAGATGAACTCATCGTCATCCAGCGTTGAGCCGAAGCCATTGCCGTCAAAACGGTGGCTAGGCATGTTGTACATGTCTCCCAATTGATGGTGCTGGAGACTGTTAAGGCTTCCCTTGTAGGCGTGGCCCAGGGGCGAGCCAAGCGGCGACTGAGACCGCGATGGCACGTTACGAGAGAGAGTGCTCTGAACCGCGCGGTGCTGGGAAAGCAGGTTAAGCCTGCCGAGCCTGCTGATGGTCTTGAAGAGCTCGCGGTCGCAGCCGACCATGTTCTCAGCGCCAGGAGGTAGGAGCTGGGCATCGGGCATGACACCGTAGAAAGTAGTGTTGAGCTGAGCCTCGCGGTCGTTGATGCTCGCCGAGATGGCGTCAAAGTAGGTGAAGATAGCCTCCATCCACGCGGAGTCGCGGGAAGGAGCCAGGTTCTGCGAACGCCTCATGGAGAGAATCTTCTTGACGCCGGCGAACTGGGTATGGAACTTGGCAATGCCAGACTCCACCATACGGTAGTGGCAGAGCAGTAGGATAGTTGCCAAAACCGAGTCATGACTCGACTTGGCCGGGTCGTTCAGTTGCTGGTTGAGCAAGTGAACGGCCAGGTTCCGGTGCTGGTACTCTTCTGACAGAGACTGGTCATCAGGCTGAGCATCCGCCATTGAATCAGCAGCGGATTTCTCAGCCATGAGCTTCTCGGAAAGCTCCCGTGTGTCCTGGCCGAGACTGAGCCTGCGCTTCATGCGCAAGTTGCATGCCGACAGGGCGCAGATGGCGTGTTGTAAGCTTTGGCTGTTCGAGGCGAGCTGCAGAATGTGCTCGCGGTAAGGGTTGCTGGGGCCGTCAATGAAGACCATTGACGGGCACATGATGTTCTTGTAGTAGTCCATGAAGAATGGCATCTTGGAAATGAGGTCCGAGTTGACGTGAACGGCTTGGGGCTCAAACATGGTGGGCCATTGAGCCGATGCCTGGTGGTCTGAATGCCGCGGCGACATCTCTTCGGGAGGAGGCGAGGTCCATACGTTGCTGTTCGAGTTGCAGCTTGTGCTGTACGCATCCATCTCGGGAACGCCTAAAGCCGTCACGTCAGCGAGCTTGATCCTATAGCAGAGCCGGACAGGCCGTCTCACTTAGAGTGTCACACTCCCGCATCAGTTTCTGACTCAACTGGCTCTCGAAGTTGTCCATATGCGACGTGAGGCTCGAACTCGGTTCGGACGGTGCGTACACGAGGCTTGGGCAAGACGTGGGGGCTCGCTGATCAATGAGAATGGCGGAGATAGGGCTCTGCGGAACTGGCGAGCCATGCGTGCTGTAACCGTCGTACATGACAGTAGGGCTGTGAAGAAAGGGAATGTCGTCTCTCGGATACGAGTGGCTGATGGGTGACATGTAGTCGGCGTCGCTCACGGACTCCAGTGAAGAAGACAGAGCGCTCGAGATGGGAATCGGGCCCAGATGAGCTCCCAGCTTGCGGTAGTTGGGTCCATCAGTTGGTATACTGCTGGAATATGAAAGGTTGCCCCAATGGCTTGCTGCAATAGACGAAGATTGCTCGGGATGTGACATGGAGAGGAAGTCGTAGCTGTGAGGGTAGGGGGTGGTTGGGGTGGTGACGATGTGCTCTGGTGAGAACCCACCATTGTCGCGTGAATTCCTTCGAGACATGTTGTCAACGTCGGCCCAGCCAGCGGAGGTGGCGGTTGAGTTAGCACGGGTGCGGACTGGGGACTTCTTTGCGACTCCGGCCACGGGTGGCGCTTTCGCGATGGGAAGGGACAAGCCGCGCAGCTTGCCTCTGCTGGCGACACCAACGCCCCATGTCAGTTGGGTCTTGTAGCCGGAGCACTCGTTGCCAATCTCGAGACATTGTGAGCAGTAGGGCCGTCTGCGATCACACTTTACGTTCCTCTTGGAGCATGTGAAGCAGTCGTCAGCGGCACCTCCGGCGGGAGCGCGTCTTCTCCTCTTGCGAACAGAGGCGACGGCAGCAGCAGCTTCCTTGGCTTGCGCCGTTGATTGTTGAGTTATGGGAGCGGTCATCTTGTCAGGTTTTGTAACGAGTGAACTGTCAAAGATGTTGGTGGCGCATATGCGAGGTCGAGTGCCGGTCAAGGTGGAAGTGGAAGCGGAAGCAGGCAGATCCGAACGTCCAAGACTCCGTGTGATTTGGGTGAATAGGATTTAATGCGGAAAGATGAGTTCTACTTCGGGCACAAGCAGAAGGTAAAAGTAGGTAGACTGATGAAGTCGAGAGACACGGCGATACCTCGAGAAAGGTATGGCTTGGGGAAGAGGAGTGTATAAATGTATCGAGCTGTGTTGAGCGTGCTTGCTGGCAGCCACCGATTACATGGATGAGAGATTGGCTGGAGATATACAGGCGGCGAACATGGATCATGAACCTCACCAAGCAACTCGTCCGGGGGAGGGATGTAGGAATTGTACAAGCAGTATGAAAGTACATCATGTGCGTAGACGGGGGGCCAGGAGGCAACTTGAGAGCAGTGACGGGGGTGGGGGGGGAGGCAGAGGGGGAGACCGGGGGCGGCGACGTCGACCGAAGGAGAGAAACCTACGTGAAGGCGAGCCGGGTTGGGTGGGTGTGTGAGAAGTGTAGCTTCTCGGGGTGTGTGTGCCTCGCCTCTGGGTTCCTGGCCGTTCTCTCGATCTTAGTGGACGGGGGAATAGAGAGCTCGAGAGACACAACTAAGAGTGGTAGGCAAGGCTAAAGATGAACAGAGAGTTGAGAGAGCGAGTGAGAAGAGAGAGTGGGAGGGTGAAGACGAGCAGATCAGCGGGTCCGTTGCCAGATGCCTGAGTGACAGGGATTCCCTGACAAGACGGAGTCCCCATGTCATTGCAGGTACAAAGTCCAGGGTTCCAGGTACCTTGCTTTGCCTGGCTTGCCCGCGATTTTAGGTTGTTCTGGTCAAGATGTGGCCAGTCGATGCGACAGGGGCCCTGGTCATCGAGTCTTTGGAGGGGGTCGCATGCCTCTACCATTTTCCTTACTCCAAGATTCAGTTGTGAGGTGCGCTGCTGCTTGACGACGTTGGAGAAGAGGAGGGCAAATGCGGAGAAGTTGGCTAGGAAGACGATTCCGGATCTAAGAGTATTAGCAAAGACGAGACTGCCTCTCAAGACGGCCAGGCAATAGACTATGAGGAGCCTAGTTCTCGGCTCGATGCACGTCCGACTCAGTGCGGTTATACAATATCCGGTCTCCGCCGCTGGGATATATAAAAAAAAAAAATCATGACTGATGACATGCGATGAACGGAGATTCAACCCGGTCGCCGCAACGGGATCCGTAGCACGGGAAGCCAGCGAGATAAGACGTGATAGAGGATTGCGGGGGGGAGGAGGAGACGAGACGGAGAATGATCAATGCACCCGCCAGTAGAGACGAGGATAAGACGTCCATTTGGCGGCGCTTGCGATCCCTGTCACGACGAACTCGTATTCACGGTACCTGAGAAAGCTCCCAACCCGCTTTGCCAGCCCGGATATCTGACAGAATACCAAGCGAACAGACGAAAGGCTGGCAGTAGATCCGGTGGGACTCCTGATCGCGGATCGTTGCGGATGTTCAAGATGTGATGATTCCGAGTAATCAGCGTCGATGGTCTTCTAGTCCCAGCTAATAAACCGTGCTCGTGGCCAGTGTCGGTCGACGAAGAGGAATAGCCAGAAACCTCTCGAGACATGGGCCCGATACTCTGGCCGCTTTCTATGGGCAGTAGGAGAACACAGCGTTGCACATCCGTTGTCATTCTCCGAGAGGGTTTCTGAGCAAACTGAGCTCCAGGCCATGCTGGTTGCTGCTCCTTTAGCGTCTAGCCTCAACCTAGCTCAGGTCCTTTTGCAAACCCACCAAAAACCCACCCTCCTGCTCCTTGCTCACCCCTGCTAGCGATGCGATGCGATGCAATGCTGCTGCATCTGCCGCGCTACAGGGCATGGCAGGACAGGGTTGGGCATGTAGGGACAATGACAACGGCGGCGGCGGAGGAGGCGGCCAGGACAACGATTGATTGGCAGCTGAGCAGCCAGCTTGCGTGCTTCTTCTGCATCGAGAATCTCAAGAGGCGCTTGTGAAGAACCCCAAGCCTGTGCAATTAACTTTGGGCTTGCTGCGGGCAAGGAACCAGGCGCCGCGAGCTAAAAAAGACGCGGACAATTGTCGTCGACGGGGGTGAGGCTGGAACGGTACTTGAGCTTGGATGGGTGGATGAGGTAAAGCGAGGTGAGGTCTTCTTTGACCAGCGTTAGTTACAAACTAACGGCGGGTGATGTTGATTGGACACAATGTTTGGACGAACTGGCGGCTGGCACAAGCCTTCGCCGTTGACCCAAGCCAGCCCAACCTGGCCAATGGCACATCTGAACTAGGACTGCCAGCGGAAGCTACATCTCGGTAACTGGGCAATCCCATCTGGGTTTGATGTCTAACATGACAGGATGAACCAGTCAAAAGACGAGTTGTCGCGTGGGGTTGAGAGAGTGTCTGAGATGACTCTCAAAAGATTGCGGCGCCGGTGGGCAAAGAGAGAGGCCCACGAACGACGAGACGCAGCTGCGGTAAGGCGAGAAAAGGAGCGAAATGCATGTGACAGCTGGAGATATTGCTGGTTCTGGTGCTGGCAGACAGATGTGAGCCAGAGACTGAACTGAAGTGAGCGGACGCTCTCTCCTCGCACAAGGCGTGCTGAGTCCGAGGCGGACGAATACCGCCGAGTACTTTTCCGCTACTGTCTGAGGTACCGGGCGACTGCGGGGGATCCCGCGTCAGGACACTTGTATCTGACGGCGTCTGTGTTGTATCGCCATCTCCCTGTTTCCCTCGGCACCCTTTGCCTCGAACCGAGCTGACAGGGATGATGACGGGGTGGTTCATCGGCCGCCCTTCAGCCCACCCGCTCAGCGCAGGGCAGATGGAGGAGAAGAGTCGGTGGTCTGCGGCCCTGTGCCTTGTGGTGCTGCTGTGCAACGACAACGGTTGAACCCCCGCGCCCCGCGGCGGAGCAATTCTTGTCCTTGTCATTCCCGGCCTTTTTCCTGTTCCTGTTCGGCTTCCAAGTTAACTGGCACAGCGCTGGTGCCCATATGGCGCCAATGCTCAGTGCCATAGCCAGGAACCGCGGCAGACACAAGTCAGAGGGTGTCAACGTGCCATATTGGGCAAATTTGGTCCTTGTTCTGTCGTGGCAACTGGCTGAAAGATGGAGCTGGCAGTGGAGAGGGCAATACAGTTCGCGTGCGTTTAATATCCGTGGGATGGACATTCAGCGCAGAGAGAATGTGTATCCATTCTCGATATCAGCAGTCGAGTACTGGAGAAGCCCGTTATCTTTTTTGTCTGGGGACCCTGTCTTTCCTGCACCTGCTCCGAGCAAAAGGGCCTCGGGCTCTGGAGCCAGCTGCGCTGCCAGCGCTGAAGCGGTCTAGCGGTGAAATTGGCCGCCGGTTTGACGGAAACTGACGTGAAAAGACATTTGGTCGCGGTTTCGCTTTGCTCGAGGGTGCCTGGAGACAGGCAATGCTGGATATGATTTGCCGCATTTTCCTGTCGACATGAGAAATGGCCCAAGGTCAAGGTCGAGGTCCCGTCTGCCCAAAGTTGCCTGGAGACGCAGTTGCCGGTGATCATGGGAGACGCCGTCGTCTTGGGAGAGACAGGATGCCCTGCCCAGCGCCAAAGGCTTGTCTTGTTGTCTGTCGGGTCGGTCGCGTGTGGAATATGATTCAAGGTGCAGCAGCAGTGTAGTGGGGAGAAAGTCTTGGCCTGCGCCGGATGCTGGATGGATGTCGGAGAGGAAAAGAAACTGGCTGGCTGGACGGGTGCAAAAGTGCAGGTGTGGAGAGAATTGCAGACGAGTCCCGGCTGCGCTGGCGATTGCAAGTGCAGGTGCAGCAGGTGCGGTGCAGGTGCAAGTGCCACCCGTGCAACGGCACTAGCACAGGCACAGGCACTGGAACTGACGCCAGCACCTGGCAGCCACCTCCCGCCCGCCACGCTCAGTGACACACACTGGTCCCCGAGGAGGAGGCTGCGCCGGCACTCGAGGGGCTCCGAGCAGAAGCAGGAGCAAGGCAAGCTTCCCAGGATGCTTCAGCAAGCCAACCTAAGGTGAAGCAGGGGCTAAAGCGCAGTCAAAAGTGCCAAAGATGCCCTGTTCTCAACTGTCACGTCAGGTTTCATTCGCTATTCCCCATTCCTAGCGCGGGCAGCCTGCCATCCCGCTCCAAGCACCATCAACACCCATCGTCGCATCATATCGGATCGTGTGTGTATGTGTCTACCTGGGTACGGATAGGTAAAAGTAGTTTACACCTTCCACACATCGGCCAGTGCCTTTTCTCCTCATCGCCCGTACAGGAAAGGCCTAATCAGCAGGCGTGATAAGGCAAGGTACGGATGGCCGTACCTTACGAGATGCTTTATCTGTTCACCTCGGCCAAGGATCCTCCACCGAGCATGCGACCCTCCAAACCTGATGGAAGCGCTGGAATACTACAGAAGAACACGAAGAGCCAGGCTACAGCGGCCTCTGGAGTCTTGGCTTGCTTGCCTGCCTGCCTGCTCCTACTTGTAAGTTAAGTTACTAAGGTTCGTGTAGTGTGCGCCGAGGCGTTCCACTGCGCCTAGCAGCAGCAAGCAGAGCGTGCCATTGCAGCGCGGTGCAGGCTCATTTGGCAGGGTGTTGCAACCTCTACAAAGTGGCACAGAGCGGGCGGCTTTCTGGTTGACCTTCGGTGCAGACTTCGACGCGCCTTCTGCCGTCGCCCCAGAGCCTTTCTAAGGCCAATCAGCCAGGACACGCATCTCATCTCGTTGGACAGGAGTGACTTGCAGCGAGATAGCTGCAGCAATAGACCAACCTAACTAACTACCTACCTAGCCAACCTGCACTTGCACTGCAGAAGAAAGAAGGGAATAGGAGGGAAGGCATCACCCACACCTCGTGCCTTCTGCGTTCTGGCTCAGCTTCCATCCCTCCTTCCATCGTGCCCTCCTTCTCTGTCTGCCCCAGCCAAGCCCAACCTCCAAGAAGGTGGCTTACATGGCCCGTACCTGCCTTCACTCCAGCTATCTAGGCAGCGGCTTCCTTCGGTCACATCAGGAAAGGGAAGGAAGGAGGAAGGAAGGAAGACCTTCTGGAATGTCTGACCTGCACCTCCTCGTTGTGATTTCCGTGCCTCCCGCTCCCGGATGTCTCTTTCCTACTCCCGTCCCTAACCCGAACAGACTTAGAGGCCAAGCCATCTTGGTCCCAGAGGAAGAAGGAACGCGATATGTCTTATCTTATCGCGCCTGCCACTTACCTATTTGTCCATTTCCCTCATTGGTCCCTCTACGACCTCACGCGCCTGTTGCCAAGCTCAACATCAGGCCGCTCTGCCTTTGGCATCGGATCGGTGACGCCCATGCGCTGGAACAATCGCCATCAGCATCCGTCGTCGGGCTGTTCCTCAGCTGAGACATGTTGCTCATGAACCTACGTCGCGAATCGGAGCAGCAACAGAGCCACGGGGTGCTCTGACCTCGTCGTTGGTTTCTCGGCATCTCGATAGTACCACCCAACCACCGCGTCGGGGCAATCTATTTAGCAGACGACATAATTTCCATCTCTTTTTCCATTCGACATCAACCCCGGCCATCTCGGACGACAAGGACCAGCCGTCACTTAATTACCAATGGGTGACTGTGCAGTCCTCAAAACAACCTACCAGACGCCGGGACTTGTCGTCGGAGCACTCGCGCACGCACTGCAAAAGGCGACACAACAATCCTGGTTTACTCTGACCTTGATCCCCAATATCCCCTGTTCCGGTTCGCCATTTGGAAATTTCCATCTGCACCGCTGATGACATTGTATTGATTGAGGCACATCAGGAAAGGCGGCGGTGGCGGCACGGGCAGCAACATCCAGCCGCACCATATTATCACGGTTGTGTGGCCCCAACCAGACCATTAGTCCGTCCTGGTATTGCTCTGCCTTTCATCCCGCAACACCCATCATCTGACACAATGTCTCGAGCCCGCCGAGCCCTGCGAGCTCCTCTGCAGCCTAGCAGTCTTCATCCACACTTGGCTAACTCTGCGCCATCAAAAAGTACCGATGCGAAACGGACTAGGAGGTACACATACCGGACCTCTCACAGGAGACCAAGACACTAGCAAGACGATGCCGCTTGACGTTGCGCTCAACCAACAAAAGTCAACAGTTCGTGCTGGCACTTTGAGCCTGCACTGGCCCTGTCGCTTTAGCTCGCCTCGCCAATGCAATGTGCCAGTCCGTCGTCTGTCAAAATCCTACTTCATCAAACCAGCAACCTGGCCTTCAGAGATAAAGTGCTGTTGGTTTACATCAGCCTGGCTGTGACCAGGCACGGCAGAGCGACGGGATCGTCATCGTGGGGCTCGCCGGAGGTTGCCCCAACTCTCCTCCCATTGTCGGCCGTCTCCTGTCATCACATGCTTTCCCCTTTGGGTGGCATCGGGTGCCCCCTTCTCCATTTCTGCTATTTTGATACCCTCAAATCTCTCCTCCGAGGCACTCCACGTCGGACCCGACCGACTGCATTTCAGGTTCCACGACCCCTTGCCGCCGACTTGATCAGCGATCTGGGCTTTCTGCACGAAACTGCCAGGTCCCCAGAACCTCCGGTGACCGCCCTGCAATGATAGGGCTTCGCCTGGCCAGGGGCTGGAAACCCTTTCTCTTCGGGGCCGGGAAAAACAGAAAATTCGGCGTCCGCGATGCTTCTTCACAAACACAGCCCTTGTCAGGAAAGCCTCAATTGCCTCTTTAAGCCAATCCATGGTTTCGACGGCCAAGGGTCTCGGACAATATCCACAACCGCGACCCTACCAAAGCTCACGGTTGAGCACGCGACTCAGGACAATGCTGCTCGACCCTAGACAGCGAGCCTCGGCGTGCTCAGGTTGCCACGAAACATATTGTGTCGATAGCCCAATTCTTCTAAATACAGCAGAAACCAATCTTCCCCTGAAAGCTGAGAACGGAGAACTAGCCCCTTACGATCTGAGAATGCCGGCTTGTTCAACTACCGCAAGGCTGGGCGATTTTGGGAAGGACAAATCACCGGAAGACCCGACTCCAGCTGCAATGCGGGACATGCGCAGCTGCCGGATCTGCACAGAAGACATATCAGCATCCCGAGAGCGACGAGAATCGACCAAAATGGCAGCTCTGAACCAAATATCGTCATAATTGGGTTCGTGTCTTGATGAGCCCCGGTCCATTCTGCGCTGCTGCGGTGAACCCCCAAGATAGCGACGTCGTCAAAAGACCAAATCACAAGCCGCTAGTAGCATACTTATCGCAGGTTGTTGGGCACATCCAAGAGCAATACAACTCTTGTCTAGCGCGATGAGAGCAGTTCGGGGCGCTAGAACGGCCGAGGAAGCATGCATGGAAGTCCTCAAAACGCCATTTCACGGCAAGGGGGGTCTAAGCCTCACTCGATGCAAAAAGTCCTCAACCGTTAGCGCGTTCACCGGCCCATTCCCGTTGACGAGTCACAGTCGATTTTGCTGTGGCCAAGTGCCCGCCTCCCGCCATCCGTCAACCGTCATCTAACGCGCGAACTGCTCCGGCCAGAACAGCCAACCAGTCAAAGGAGGTCAAATGAGGTTGATTCGATGTTGTCATCTGCTCCCATCTACTCCGAGCCAGCAATCTTTCCACGACCTTCAAGGGCTAGCATATCTGTTTGTCGTCCTAGACCTCAGAGGCGGCTATCCGCAGACCACAAACAGACGCCCCCAACACCCCCTTCCCACCACAGGACACAGCACCCCTGGTGCCATTTGAACCCTATCACACTTCGATGATCTGATTGGAGGCGGCGGACAGTTATGATTGTCAACACCATCTTCCGTTGCGGCCTCTCACACGATGCAACGACAGCCTTCACCAAGTGTCTCTGAGAACATGTCTCTGAGGAGACTACGTAGCCTGACGGATGACTTACGACGCCCGCTGTATTCCTGCCAATCACTAAAGGACATACATCATAGCACAGAGCCGAACATGATCTGTCTTGTGTGAGCCCACCGCCACTTCGCAACCCCAGAACCTGCCCCTCGATCCGGCGCTAAATGCCTGGCGAGGTGAGCGGAGGTGACCCCCAATTCTCCCCGCTCAGCCTAGCCCTTCACGCTGCGTTCACCACCACAAGGATGGCAGGAATCCACGCAGGACAGCGACATGCAGAACTAGAGTGCGAAACCATGGTTCCTCTCTCAGGCTACCTCACGCCAGGTCATGGTGCACATTGGACCCCCCCCCTTGTTCAGGTGGCCGCAAAGCGCCACGACCGTCATCGAACACATCAACAACACCTTCAACAAACTGCTGATGATGACCTGTGCCATCCCATCATCCCGCGCGCCGCTGGGAGGCCTGTTGACAGCACGCTTTGGCCGGGATTCCTGGCCTAATATCAATCCCTGCCCACGAGCTCGCTAGGCACTTGGACGTCAATGTTCACAGCCTTTTTCACCGACTGGTTTTGCCCGAGGTCAGATACCTGCCATTGTCCCTGCTCGGAAA
Organism: Colletotrichum gloeosporioides; assembly: GCF_011800055.1. Lineage (NCBI taxonomy): Eukaryota > Fungi > Ascomycota > Sordariomycetes > Glomerellales > Glomerellaceae > Colletotrichum > Colletotrichum gloeosporioides. Next base: position 646,885 of record NW_025544652.1, on the reverse strand, counting down.
TTTGCTGCCGCCCTGACACTGGTGGTTTGCTGGCAAGCTCGCTTCGACGTTAGGTGCGGGCACGGCCCCATCGCCTGTTGGCATCCTTGACATCAGGGGACTTCATCCCCCGCGGATGGGTAATGGAGATCGCCAAGAGAATCACGGCTTTCGTCACTCAGAAGCCCTTCTCCCACCAACTTGTTCAGAAGCTGTGATCGTCGCTCGGTTGGCTTTGTTTATCACATCGTAGCGAATCGTCTCGCCTCAGGTCTTGGTTCAAGTCAGACTTGCCGCTATCTCATTGGCGTTGCAACGTTGCAATCACGATCTCAACACAGACAAGCGTACTCTGGACCTAACGAATGACAGGCGCCTATGATCGTGACCAATGGAGTCGAGTTGAGACTGCGAAGTGGAGTAGACTTCATAAAGGGTCCTCGACACCTTTGAGTGGAGGATTAGCCCTGATCGACTCCAGTTCTAGACCGGTAGCCCGCCTTCATTCCCGATCTCACTGGTGGCGCTACTCGGACCTGTTGCGTCTGGCCATTCGTTCGGATACACCCATCTATCCGACTTCCTGCGGCACAGAAAGTCCACACCGAGCCGGACAATATCTATTGCTGCTCTAGAAACTGTGGCCTGGTGTTAAGGCAACAACCAGAGCTGTCAGCTATGACAATTAGGTTCAGTCTGGTTCGCTTGCTGATAGAGCTTACATCAGTCTAGTATCAACCTCAGAACCCAAGCCTGATTGGCACTTCGTCCTCCACCTCAGAGACTTACACGTACTCTAACACATGTGACCGACAGGATCTGGTTCGCTAAATGCGTCTCTTCGCCCTTCATTCACAGGAAGGTTATCCTGTTTTCATGCATTTGCATCTTCTCTCATGACAGGCTCAACTAGCGAGACGCCACTTTGATCTAGCCAACGGTTACTTCACCGTCGTCGCGTGCCTTTTATCGACTCTCACCTTTCCCCGCAAACTCGGGTGCGTCCCGTGGCCACAGCTTCATCCCCAGCTTTAACCTTACCTACGATACCGACAGAAAGGAATTTGACAAGACGCCATGACTAAAGATGAACCTCTAATTTGCTAATGCCAATGTCGCGAGCTTCTTTCTCCGCAGGCGCTCACAGTCGATTGGCGGCACTTTCACATAACTGTGATTCCACATGGGACTCGGCCTCGATGATGAAGGGGCCGGACGAATCCTTATGCGGTTCCATGACCGTTTCCCCGCATTCACTTTCCAACATCCGTTGCACACAACCCTTTCCCAAGCAGCCTCTCATCTTGGACGTGAGGCTAGCCGGCACGCTATCTCGAATCCCTTCCTTGGCGAGTTGCCGCCTCGACTTCGTTCAGATTAGGGGTTCAACTGGTCGTTGATTTCCAATCCGATGCCCCTTGACGCTCTGCGAAAACTGCCCCTCACCGTGGCGTTTCAACCGTCCTGAAATGAAGATCGTGGCTGGGATTGTTCATCCATGAGGGAAATATCCCCGAGAATGAGTGTTTCCTCTCACCAGGAACCTTTGACGCCAGAGACAAAGCCTGGTGGACGCTGCAGTCTTCGTCCCATGCCTAGCAACAAAAGCTCGGGTACGTCAGGCACAGGATGCCAGGTCCAGCATCCACTGCTCGAGCTCTTTGCCCGATTCGGCGTTGGACTGGGCTTGCGGGGGGGTGTTCTTGAGTGAGGCCTGACCCCCGCTTGGCTCCCACAAAAGTTCCCAGCCGGCTGCCGCAGGCCCGCATCGGCACAGGGGGGTCAAGCAGAAGCAGGGGACGCACATCATGTACCTGCTCGCACACGGATGGAACACTTTGTTGAGCGGTTCGTCAAGAGCTACAGGACCTCCTGACGTGAATGGGCTCTCGCGTTCCTTCCGGTGAAGCAAGCAAGCAATGGAGTTTGCTCTTCGTCCATTGCGCATCATTCATTCACCATCTTGCTTGGCTGCGTCGCAGAACCGAAGTCGACGCTGTCAGGAGGATGTATGCAACCCTACTCGGCGCGTGTGGACCAGTGACCCAATGAACGATATCGAAGGGTCCTGATCCTTCCCTCTGTGGCCGTTGACCGTCGAGATCTACTACTCCAGCAGTGCTCAACAGGGCGAGATTCTCGACTGGTGACGCGGTCGAGGCCCATCGTATGAGGTCTATGGTATCGTTGATCTGCGACATCGGACGACTTTGAACGACTGCAAGAGGCCATCGCCACACCTTCTTCCCATTATCCTCCTCTTCTAAGTGGAAGACTCACTACCTGGCCAACATCTCGATGTCTAGACCTGCAAAGCCACTTCTCCCGGCGCTCGCCGTGGGGCGGTGCGTCACACTGCGACGCAGGATCGCATTTCCTCTTCTTCATGCTCATGAACGGGGTGGGCACGGTCGTAAATGAAGCGAGCGGCATCTGCGGTCGCTGCCGTGCAAGGCAAGCAGGTCTTGGCTGGCCCCGTCAGTTCTCATGAAGACTACATGCTTGAAGAGAAATGAAGAAGGAAAAACAAAAAAAAGCACGGTTGCGGGCCAAGCCGCGCGAAGGCCCGCCGTCTGCTGGTGACCCCCATCTGTATGGAAGCCAAGTCGGCGGCTATGACCATCTGTGGGTTCTCTTCAGATTTTTTTTCTTTACAAGATATCGCGAGGGAAAATACGAGAAAAAATTGCGTCTTCGCCATTCTCTTTTTCTATGGCGTTATACAAACTAGCAGGCCCTCTCGTTTATCTGAATGGCCTCCCTGCTCTGCAAAAGTTCTGCTCGGGGGTCCGTCCGTGAGGCTTTCCAACCCTCGTTGCCTCGAAGACGCAGGCCGAGAGGCAAAAAAGGTTGGGTCGACGTGGTACAGAGCACCGGCCACCTTGGTTTTCATTACTTGATCGCTCCAGGACTTCGGTACTTGCCTACTCTAGCGAAAGTCTCGAGTTGCAAGTGGGTTTTCTTGATGTGTTCACGCCGTTGCTACACGCCATGAGGGTGAGACACTTCGATCCCTGGTGGAGAGAAAGGCTTATGTTTCCTTGACGTGCTGAGATGAGATGAGATGAGATGCGGCGGCGGCGGCGCTGTGTCACGGCGGACGGACGCCGTGGGGGGCGGCGATTCTTACACCGGAGTCACATGGCGGCTGTCTTACATCACTTTTTCGGTCCGTATTGTTCTTTGGGTCGTGGGTTGGGCCTTTTTGTGTGATGGCCTAGGTGGCCTTGTCATACCCTTTGGATGGAAGCTGCGCCAGTCGTTGGTGTAGGTCGTATATCGATGGGTGTCTCGTGATGCTGAGTGCTGGTGGACCGCGAGTGCGGCTCTCTTTCGTGTTGCGATGTCTCGGTCTGTTGGTGCTGAGCATGCGGGTAATATCGTGCCTCGTCTTGGCCATGTGGTGGTACTGCGTTAGACTTGGACGCCGGCAGTTTGTTGGCTATTTGGAGGCTAACTGTTGGTTGGAAGTTTGGGATTACACTGTGGATGAGAATGTGAGATTGTACATTTGATTTATGAAAGTGTTGCGTAAGTCTGGACGAGCTATGAACACGACAAGAGGTTGATCTTTGCGAGCAGTATTGTAGCTGTCACAACTCCTCGTATCCCTTCAGGAATCCTTCAGCCTTTCGTGATATCCCACACGACCATATTTTCCCCTGAACTGGACGAAGTCGGGCTTTACTCCGAGGCTGTTGTCAAGGTTTTGTTCTAAGCTCTCGTAAGACGCAGACCCTCACTACTCCCCCCTTCTGACCATTCGTGGTTTGAATATATAGGGGTCATTGCCTCGTTGCAATCGATACGCCGCCGGATCAGCTTCTTCGGCACAAGTGATACCTGGAGCGCAGACTGTTTAAATGATTGTCTTTCAGATGCTCATGTAGCCCACAATGTTGTCGAAGAGGAAACCTTCTTGGTATGGCGCAAGTGAAATGGCCAGGTATTGTCTATCAGCGCCTCGATTGCGTTCGTCATCGTGCTCGGCAAAGCGCATGGGCGAAAAGCATCCACTTCATCTTGGAGCGCCTTCCTTTCCCATGTATTACTCACAATACTCGCTGTCCGAGAAAGATATTTAGCAAGGTTCCTCACGGCAGATTCCCGCGTCATACTTCGGTTGTGAATCAAAGATGGCTTCAAGAGCCATGTGATGCGATTACGAGCTCTCGATGCCCAAAGAGAGAGCACATTGCTTTGCCCGGTGTCTCTAGATCTGGTAGATAACTCCTTATATACTACAAACTCACGTTGAGAGCTTGTTCATGTCTTGTAGACTGCGGAATGAGTTCCTCGTGTAGGCTCACTGGGTGTATATATACTAAAGAAGAGTTAACATTCACCGGCTCTCTCAGGCAATATTGAAAAATGTGCCCCCCTTTCATCCAGTTATCCGCTGGGCTATGAAGCCTTAGATCCAGGCATGATTATACGGTCTGCCTGTTTGCACCTATGACAGACGCTCAGCTGCATGTCTCTGGTGGTCACCATTTTTGCTGGCCAAGCGAGTATACCAACATGTATATCAAGTCTCCGACTATGCCACCCCAGCAACAGGGAGAATGTTTCTAGGCAAGCTCGCGTCTAATGATACCGGAAACAACTTATGTTCACAGGACACTATTGGCCTAGACATTATACCGGATTAACCTGATTGTCGCGGTGATGAAGCTTGTATAGCTGGACAAGACTGTGGCGTTTTATAGTTCCCAATACCTTGATACTTGTCAGCGAGATTGCGGCGGCAACTACATGGTGTCGACTCCAGACCAACTTTATGCTAGAGACCCTGCCCAAGTCGCATCGAATGTAGAAGACGCTTGGCTGCATTTATAGTACGTTGACCTCGCAGGTTGTGTTTGTATAGCATCAAAATGGGTCCCACTCCAGGCGGCTCGCCCTGGGGCGTGGCTGGGATGGGAGCGGCAGCCGTGGGTGCCATTGTTCTTATGTCTACGAATATATTTTGAGACCTTTTGTTCAGGTTGTATTTACATACAAATGAACATGAGACAGTAGGAATGCCGAATGAGAAGTAGCGAAAAACCTCTGAACCAAGTCTTTCAGTTCGTGACTTGAGACTGACTAGAGCCAAAACCGAGAAACGGAATATGCTCAATCGAAGGAGAAAGTGAAGTGTGGTCCCGGTCGATTCTGGTTTGCTGCCGATGAAAGCAATTTGCTGGCCTTTTATCAAGGCTACAGCTTGCCATGGATGCTTACCACCATGTCTACATAAAGCACATCACTTTCTACAGAAGATCGAAAGAGGTTTACGCAAAGATCAACTCCTCGGGTGTTCCTGTAGGACAAGATCAATGGTAGGCAAAGTGTCTTAAGCTACACGTAGCCAGTTCACCACTTATCATACGATGATCAAACTGAGGATTTGGGCGGCATCGTTTCAACAAGGGCTGAATACCTAATAAGAGATACCAATGATGAGTAACAGACTAACATATTGAACGGGATCTACTCTCCTTTCAGATGACAGGAGCTTCTGTCGTAAACTCACAAGTCAGTAGGTATCTATGAACTACGCAAACTGCAAGTGAGGGAATGGTGTTCTCTCATTGTCTGCTGGACTTATGTTCTATCCCTCGTCTGTCTTTGAGTACCCTTTCTCAAAGGGACCTCCTCTATCACGAATCTCTTAATGATGCGTATGATCCAAGACGGAGCGTATCTCTTTGGTCGTACTAGATATCGCCCCCAAAGCCTGATACAAGTTCATTCGACCCCTGGTTCGTCGTCGGGTTTTCTTTTCTTTTTCTTTCCTTTTTGTTCTCCCCAGTATGTATTCTCAGTGGCAGATGGTGCGGCCTTCATCAGAAAGCAGGCTACATGATAGTGCCCCTGAAATTTTGTGGTAGACCATCGTGTGCTATAAGCTTCCACCGTTGATACTTCATCGTGGAATACGTGACGGACGACGAAGACCTAATTCTCAAGAGTATATCGGCAAATAAGAAGTCGTCAGTGACGCTTCACACATGAGTCGAGATCATGGTTTACTATAGTGCCCCCACTGCGATAGATTATAGTGAAGAAAACATTCCTCCGCGCCGACGTTGATTTTCGTGGAGCATGACGCTGATACAGGAGGTTCTTTACTAATTGTCGTACACAGGGTCTGGCCTGAAGTTTCGGGCAGTCGACATGCGTGGGTACTGAATCTCGCGAAGCCTTATTATTCAGAATCTAAACTGCGGATGAGTTTCTCGTGCTTTATATAAGACATCGTTCAAGACGACCGGGTCTCGAATCATTATATCATAGGTGAGTACCGCCTGAATCGTCTTCGACGAGAAGACATGTCGACCATACATTTCCCTTCTTGATAGCAAAGAAATCCGACCCCATCAGATGGATCTCGAGACAGCTTGTGTTCTCTAGCGTTTCTTTTGTCTTTGAGTCATTGCTGTAGTATACAGAAACGGTTCTGGCGGCGTGAAACCATATGTGCCTGCGATTGCTGTATACTACTGTGCCTTATGTTTGTTGCTCTCTTACTGAATGAATCGAGAATCGATTTGAGACAATTCCATTTGATCTACTTCACAGAATGCCATCTTTCTGTCTTCTTTATGATGAAAGTGCTGGTGAAGCGAGCACACAACTATGGTCTTTGTCGATCAATGAGCATTTCCCATAAGCGTAAATGGATTACTGGCTGAAATTTACAACCTGTTTGAGTACTCGTCTCTCTAGTAGATAAGGTCTAGTTTCGCACATCTAGGCTGAACGAAGTAACATGTGGGTGCAAAACCCAAAGCGCAGACAGAAGGGTAAGTCTCAAACGAGGAGAACATAGCTTGTTGTTCTGTTCAACATCTCCACTATAACAACAGTATTCCACAGATGAATATATCCACAGCGAACACGGAGTCACTTGAACGTCGTAAGGTGAATATCAAGTTGTAAAATAAAGCTCAATTCATGGACTTGATTCCTTGAATGAAACACTAATGGATGCAAAATATATGCTCAATTTGCTGTATTCTTCGTTCTGTTTAGAGCAGACGAGCTTGTTTTTATGAACGCCTTTGGGGAACCCTCAGTTGCATTAAGTGTCGGATTCAAAAGCCACAAAGCGTCACCGGATATAAGTCATATGAAGTATACGTTTTCAGTTCTTTCTCATCCAAGTCTCCGAGTCCTCTTGAATGATCTGCTCTCGAAAAACGAAATCGAACCTTGGCCATGAAGGGTGAAGGTCAGGGGTGTACATCTGAAGCCGCGGTCATGGCGGGGACCCTATCCAAGAATACAGTCGAATGAACGAAGAGAGAGTTTGAAAAACGGGCATGTCAGGCTAGGTACCGATGCTGTTAAGACGGGATGAGTGCTATTTTCGAGTGTGGATGATCTTGAGCGATACTTGCCGAACAGTCAGAAACAACCTCTCGATTCTCTAAGCTTTGAAGTGATTAGTGGAGAGCATGGCTAGATATGAATTGCCGTGTCAATGACGACGCAGGCCTCCTTTCAGAGCTGCGACTGATCTCAACGAGGATCATTAGACGCAGGCATCTTGACAGGAACGTCTTCCTATACGCTTTGCAGAAGAGTATAAAAGTCCATGCGGGAGAAGAAGTTGATGTCTGCAACAACCAAATGTTGTTGAACGCTGTTGCTGCAGCATGCACTACAACTTGGAAGATGGGGCTGAATGTGGTTGTGGCCTGACTCCACAGCTCTCAAAGTCCGCAAAACACCGTCTCATAATCAAGATGGCCTTTTCCGGTGTTGTCGAAAGAGTATTCGTCAACTTCGCTGCTGTGTATTTCATGATTCCCCATAAGTCAGAGTACGTCTGAGCAAACTCAACCCGCATACTAGAACCAGTGAACCGACTTCAGTTGCAACCAAGCTTCTATGCCCTGCAGCCCAACTTCTGCCCAAATTATGATTGGCGTTGTGGCATCATTTTGACCCTCCTTCTATGGGTTGTTTATCCCAACCTATTTTGTGGAGTTGCCGCAGATGTCTGCGGGCACCAGTACCATGATTCCACACACGTGAGCTAAGTGAGGAAATGGGAAACTTCATTTGTCTGTAGCCTCTGAAGCTATGTCTCCTCGGTCGTTATTTCCTTCAACTACATACTGGTAGTCTAGAGAGTTGGTCAGGTGAGAAAGGCAAGGAAAAGTCCCTAGAGGCATCCCGCGTGGCTTATTGAAAGCTTTCAAGACGTCGTTCGTGTGTGAAATTTCTTCAACCCAAGGTATCCCGGGGACCACACATAGCAGCATGTCAGCGGAAGTCTAAAGAGCATGCAGAGCACGTCCCCAGAGGACCCTGAAGAGTCAGTTCCAAGCACAACAGAAACAACAACGGGAACGAGTTTCATCAGCACGTGCCAGGCATGTCGTCAGCGTCACATGTTCGATTGAACGTGTCATCATTCGCGACTTCAGAAAGATGTCGTCGTGGGCAGCGCGTTGCATAGTAAACCGCAAGATGGAAGGGACTCGTCATCACATCGCCAGCGCAATTGAGCAATAATTCTATTGATTCATATCATCAAGGTCTCCCCAGAGCAAGCTATCACGCCGCATCATTACAGCTCGTCTTCTCTCACACAAGGTATCAATTTGGTCACTTCCTCACGCTCGCACTTATTTCTTCTCCAGCTCCTCGAGGATGGGCTTCTCGAGGCTCTCGGGCTTGGTGGTGCTCGCCCAGCGGCCCTTGACCTGGCCGTCACGGCCGATGAGGAACTTCTCAAAGTTCCACTTGATGCGCTTGAGGCCCATGATGCCGGGCTTCTCCTCCTTGAGCCACTGGAACAGAGGGTTCGCGTTGTCGCCGTTGACGTCGGTCTTCTGCATGATGGGGAAGGAGACGCCGTAGTTGACCTGGCAGAAGTTCTGGATGTCGTCGTCGGAGCCGGGCTCCTGGCCGCCGAACTGGTTGCAGGGGAAGCCGAGGATGACGAAGTCGTCGCCGTGCTTCTCCTTGATGTCCTTCCACAGCTTCTCGAGGCCGGCGTACTGCGGGGTGAAGCCGCACTTGGAGGCCGTGTTGACGACGAGGACGACCTTGCCCTTGTAGTCGGCGAGGGGGACCTCCTGGCCGCGCTCTGTTTGGGTGGGAGACGTGGTCAGCAATGCATGATTGGGGCGGGATGCAGGTACGCGGCACACTGGCAGAGGGAGCGCGCGTGGGAGAGGTTAGGTGACGTACTGTCAAGCGGCTTGAAGTCGTAGAACTTGGTCGCGGAGGCCATTGTCGCGAATGTTTTGATGCTGTGGTTGTGTTGTTTTTTCGCAAGAAAGAAATTACCCCGCTATCGGAATGTCGTCAGTATGCACACTACAGCGCAGCCGGTTCCGCAGTGGATTGCGGGAGGGTAGGAAAACACACATGTGGTACAGAGGTTGGGATTAGTTTGTTTGCGAGGATGGAAGAAGGCGGAAAGTTAGGCTGCGGAGGGAAGGCGTGTTTAAGGGAGGGAGAAGTCGGAAACGTGTGTGTAGTAATGCGACGAAACATGCCACGCGTGACGATGAAATGCATCGGTAGGTGAGCAACGGTAGTACTTGTATACATTTGTGTTGGATGTTCGTCCTGCCGGGACGAAGTTTCAATCCGGTTTCCAATGGGGCCCGGACGCACGGGGCGTGCACGCCTTGCACTGCCGCTGTCTCTGTGATGGAACCCTGGACTTCTATTTGCATTCCATTGCTTTCAGCGTTCGTTGGCCGCTAAACTATTTACACAGTTGGAGGGGCCCAACATGTACTCAGTCAGGATGCAACTGGCCAGGGCTGCTGTCGGCTGTGACGGGGTCTCGGTCAGGAGTGGGGCCCCGCCGTTGCGATTGAGGCGGGAGGGTCCTGTTGCTCTTCATCGACCTCGGTACGGGACCCCTGACCCGAGCTTTTTGTTCAAACTTCGCTCCAGCCTGCCCCAGACGTCGACAGTACGGATACGTCGCAGCTTTGGTTTCTGGCTGTTCCGGATTACTAATTGCAGCAAGTGATGGCTCAACGGTGCTATTCATTACTCACTCCTGCAATGTTGCGCCACATCCTCAATAGCCATGGTGCGATATGATAGAATCGACAAACTTCACTCCCAAAGACCTCACACGCCGGCGAAGCTGTCATGTGAGAGTGGACCCAATCGGCCCAATGCGTTGTCCCGGTCGCCGAGTCCGTTGCGTCCAGTCTGGATCTGGACCGGGTCCTCGATGCTCTTCAATTCCTCTCTTCGGCGTAGTCACGAACAGGACCTCTCAGCTCCGGGTCTTCCGTCCCGGCCGAAGACTCCAACTAGAGGCAACTAGACCGAAGGTGCACGGCATCCCGCTCCATTGGATCGCCGCCCACATCCCATTGGACTAAGCTCAATCCTCCCCGGCGCCGACCTTCTCATTGGATGTAGAGATGCGGATCAATGAAGCACCTGCCCCGATATGACTTGCGCCCAACAAACTCCCGCCGAGGTGATTTCCAGATCTGGACGGCTTGCTTCCCCCATCTTGCAGTCACCTCAGCCAATGGTCTCGGGCCAATTACTGACCCGAGGACGAGCATCGCTCTCAATCCCGCAGCTGGTTCCCGTCTCGAACCACTCAAGTCGACTGGTAATTGTTAATTCCGCCCTGGCCAACAGCTGCACCCCGCTGCTGCTTTATCGATAACGGAAATCTACCCCGCCTGAGTAATAGCACCACACCACCGAGCCTGCAGCTCACCCGGCCCCGCGGTGACGACACCGAAATGACATCCCCCGTCAAGAAGCCTCCGTCAACGGCCAGATCCAAATCAAAAAAGTCCGCCCTGCAGCAACGCGCCAAACTCCTGCAAGAGGCATTGAACCTCCCTCAACCTCCAACAATGGACCCCCAAGCAAAGCGCAACATCGTCATCGTCGGTACGTCTCCCACCAACCCTGACTTCCCTCCCTTCCCTCATGCGCCCCTGAAGCTAAGCACCGTCCACAGGTGGCGGCATCATCGGTTCCACAACAGCCTACTTCCTCACCCGCCACCCGAAATACAACCCCGCCCTCCACCGCATCACCATCCTCGAGGCGTCCTCCGTCGCCGCCGGCGCCTCGGGCAAGGCAGGCGGCCTGCTCGCCCTCTGGGCCTACCCCTCCTGCCTCGTGCCGCTGTCCTACCGCCTCCACCGGGAGCTCGCCGAAGAGCACGGCGGCGAGAAGCGATGGGGCTACCGGCGCGTGCAGTGCGGCAGCTTCGAGGCGCGCATATCCAAGACGAAGCTCGAGAAGATCAGACAGGCGACCGCCGCCGTCAAGCCAGGGATTCTCGCGCCCGGCGCAAATGACGAGGCGCAGGAGAAGGACTGGGAGAAGCTGCCCAAGCAGGACGAGAAGGCCGAGGCGTTGCTCGAGGAGTCGGTGCTCCCTCGCGATCTGGACTGGATCGATCGCGGGGCCGTAACGTCATACGCGGAGATGGGCTCCCCCGGCGCCACGGAGACGGCGCAGGTGCACCCCTTCCACTTCACGACCTCCATTGCGGCGCTGGCCCAGGAAAAGGGCGTCGATGTGCGGACCATGGCGCAGATGAAGAAGATTCACTCCCCGAGCGGCGGGTTGCACAGCGTGGAGTATCTCGACCGCGAGTCCGGCGAGACGAGGACGATCGAGGATGTCACGGACGTGGTCGTCTCCGCGGGCCCGTGGACCGGGCGGCTGGTCCCCGGGTGCAAGGTCACGGGGCTGCGAGCGCACAGCGTAGTCTACAACGCCGATGTCAGCCCGTACGCCGTTTTCACGAGCATAGAGCTGCCCGCGGATTTCGTGCCGGAGCACCGGGCGAGCAAGGGCCAGAAGAGGAGGCACAAGAGGGTTGTTGACCCGGAGATCTACGCGCGACCCTTTGGTGAGGTTTACGCCTGTGGTATGTTCCTTCTCCTCTCCCCCTTATGCGTCTGAACGAGTGGCTGACGAAGGAGTGAAACAGGCGAACCGGATAAGAACGTCCCGCTCCCAGACACCGCGGACAAGGTCCAGGTCGACGAGGCCAACTGCGACGACATCATATCCTACATCGCCACCTTCAGCCCCGCTCTGGGCGCCGCCCCGATCAAGGCCAAGCAGGCATGCTACCTGCCTCAAGTCGATTATGGACCGCTTGTAGGCCCGACGTCGGTCCCCGGAATATGGGTCGCGTCTGGACACACCTGCTGGGGAATACAAAACGGGCCTGCGACGGGCAAGCTGATGTCGGAATATATACTGGACGGCAAGGCGACCAGCTCTGACATTTCCACGCTGGACCCCAGGAAATACAAATGTTAGACGGGCAACATCACGAGGCCTTGAGTGGCGTCCGTGATCGGAAAAGAATACGACGGGGCGAGGTTATAGACACTAGACAGCATGCGATGAATGAATGATTGATGACGTTGAAATTTCCCATAGATGTTCGGACTCCAGACCAGCTTCCTTATACAAAGCTTCCTCCTTGAATTGTCACTTTACCCTCACCGAATTTCAACAATGAGCACAACCGATACAACAAGAGTTCGGACACCCCTATGCAACAGAGAAGTAACAATCATGATTTCATAAATCTATTAACGAGTCCTTTGGATGCTAGTCATCAGGTGCACCGCTAGCCTGACCTGCACAGGCCCGGTGAATGCAAAACCCATCATCCCAATCGTAATATCCCAGCAACTCCCTGTTCGAACTATCGACAAAATGCCAACCCGAATGGTTTATTTTTTGAGCGAACTCTGGTACGGGGCTACCACGACCTCGGGGTATCATCGTCCCGGGTATTGACCCGAGATCGCAGCCCGGACCCCCACGGCCGTGATCGGTGGTTACCATGCCCCACCAATCTGCTATGCCGGAACTGGTCACCCGCACATGGGTTTTTTTGTTTGTGAATTATCCTGAGAATATTGAGAGTTCATCGTCTAAAGGGACTTCTCAATCTCCATGACCTCACGGATGCCCTCCTCGATTGAGGTAGTCCTGGCCTGCTCAAGGCGTCTGAGAGGACGTCTGGGGTATCCACCGTAGCCAAAGTAGCTCTGGATGGCGCCCTTGGTACCGGCAATGGCAGCCTTGGTCAGGAACCAATCGCCGCGGGAGAGCTTCTTCTGGAGCTCAATGGCCTCGTCACGCTTGCCCTCGGCGTACAGGTTCCACACCTTGACACAGACCTTGGGCATGACGTTGGCACCGCCGGCAATGATGCCGCTGCCGCCGCTGGCAAGGGTCTGGGCAGTGAAGTCGCACATGCCACCAAAGGCCATGTAGCCAGAGCCCTCAGACCAGGGAGTCTTGGCGTCGGTAGCCAGTGCAACACGGGTGAGCTTGCCAGTGTTACCGCAGGTGAACTTGGTGCCGATGATGTTGGGGTGCTGAGCGAGCTTGATGAGGAGGTCGCTGTCCATGTCGATGCCGGAGACGGCGCCGGGGTAGTTGTAGAGGACGAGGGGAATAGGACTCTGGTCGGCGACGGCGACGAAGTAGTCGTAGATGGTGGTCTCGTCTACCTGGGCGCGATAGTATGAAGGGGGGAGGATGAGGGAGGCCTCAGCACCAGCCTCGGCACAGGCCTTGGAGAGCTCAATAGTGCCGCGAACACTGCTCTCGGTGGCGCCGATCAGAACGGGGACGTTCTGGAAGCCGGCGGCGTCGAGCGCCTCACGGGTGGCCTTTGTGACGGCAACCTTCTCCTCTCGTGTGCAGTGGACAGCCTCGCCGTTGGAGCCCATAACAACCAGACCGGCGAGACCGGCCTTGGCCAGACGCTCAGCGTGTTTCTTGATGGTAGGGATATCGATATCTTCCGTCTCGGGGTTGAAGAAGGTCATGGTGGGGGCGTAGATGCCGACGGGGAGGCCGCGGCGGGCGGCGTTTCCATTGGAAGCAGTCATGATGGACTGAGAATGTGTGTGAAGATAGGAGAGTTGGTGAGAGACTGGCCGGGACTGGAGGGCAGGCAGGACAAGCTTGGAGGGGTAATGAGGGGTGGATGAACGTGAGCAGTAGTGGGAGGAGGCGGAAGGTATATTTATACGAGAGGAGAAAAAGAGGCGGCGAGGAAGGTTTGTCATGAGCTAATAGGCTTGCAGGCGTCTGCCTGCATGGGGTGGGATAAGTCTGGAAATAAATATTTGACGTGTCGCGAGGGACTGCTCGTGTGGACATTGGCCCGAACTATCGAACATCGTGTTGAGTCGAGGCCAAGACCGGAGGAGCTAACAGCATGTACTACGGGGCCGGCCATCCTGGGATGGGTGCTCCCTTGCACCCCGGTTGGGGGAGGGGGGACGTGGATCGGAAACTTGAGGAGCAGGACGCTAAGAAAGATGGAGATTGAGGGTGGAGGGGCAGTCTGGAAATCCATCGCCGAAGCGTTGATGTTCCCCGAATTGTGATGTTGAACATCGGGATTGTGGTCAGCCTCTAAGCGACCCAAAGGGCTTCGGACAACGCAGATGAACCCCGGCCTTGGGTGTAACATGGCAGATTGTCGAGACGGAAACCGGCAGACTCGATGCTAGCTTTCAATGTGCCTTCTCCCTCCCGACTGCACAAAGCCAATGGCACTGGCCAACACTTGACGCTGTGACATCCGGGGAATTCCCTAGGGATGTTGCAAATCGCGGGGGCTTCTTGGTCTTGGAGGAAAGCCGTCACAAGACGAGCAGCATCCGAGACAACAAGGGACTTCCCTCGATCCCCTCAAATGCCCCGGGTTGGCCCAAGCTAAGGCCAGATACCCACGTCCATGGTCCGTGGGCCCCGGTAATAGACGGTAGCGACGATGCATCTGGCTATATCTGTGGCCCTGTGTTGGCCGTGGGATCTGCTGAGAAAGAGAGATTCAGATTCTGCACAGCACATCGATGTGGTTTGCGCCAATAGAGGCAGATGTTTCCCGGCCGGTGCGGCGAGATCTGTGCTGAGGCAGCCCGTCGCAAGTCCGGGCTGACGGTCCATTCAGAATTGCTGCGTTGGAAGCGGAGAGAAACGGTAAATGAAGACGAGGATGCCATTGGAAGAGAAGCCGTATTGCCACGCATCGCAAGGCTTGTCGGGCCCGGCCTGGACATTAGCGTGGAGTGGGACATGCAAGCTGCAAGACGGAGGTGCCTGGCCATTTCCCGGCCATTGGCTGCCGCGTCTCGGTGTTGCTCGCCTGAGGTGCATGACTGGAAATTTTGTTCGTCACAGGTCTTGATCTGTTAATGAGAAACCACCCACTAGTTGGTTGACGCGAAACCCGACTTCGCTGCGGTGAGTTGCATGGCTGCCGAGCCACCAAAGCAATAAGGAATACAGTTGATCAAGACACTTCTGCGGTCAGCAGCACATATGTTAAGCTAACAATGGACAGACAAGTAAGCCGAGCGAGTCCCTTTTGTCCATGTTTCTGTGCCGCAACAATTGTTGAGCAAGTAGAAAGCACTGCGGCGCATGGTCAGAGGACTGCTTGAGATTTTGGACAAGTGCAGCTCCACTGGAAAGGTGTCGAAGTCGGACAGAATCGCGGTGGTGAATGGTCTGCTGTTGGAAGAGGTCGGACGTGATGGAAAATGGAGATGCTGCTATTGGACGGAGAAACTATGAGTAGGATATTCCGCCAATGAGAGCAACCCTTGATTTTCTGGCAAGGCAAGTGGGGTCTGGCGCATTAGTCCGGGGGTTGGAGAGCAGGAATGGAGGGGCATCAAGCTACCTTAGTTATGACAAAGCCTGGACCTGTTCTGGCGGGAAGATATCCGCAGACGACATTTGCACCGAGTATTCTCTTAACGACTCGAAGGAACTGTCCTCTCATAGCTTCCCGGAACACCAAGATTATTGGTACTTTGACCTTCTGTACCGGTTCTTGACGTTCATGGCACCTAAGGTACAATGTATGTAAGGCTCCGAGGGTTCTCTGGGTGAAGCCTCCAGGTACTGAAACACAACCTCACGCACGGAAACCTGCGGGTGATCGCTTTTAGCCAAAAAGGCGTTATTGGATGCGACGAAAAAGTATGAGATATTTCTTTTACTGAATGATAAATATAGAAGACCTGGAAGTAACATTGGCTCGCAAACGCTCGAGACAGTTGATGCGACAACTTTGCAGCGGTCAATGGCACAAAGGCGGCTTCAACTGACTCTGCCGTCTTCAACCGCCCTGAGCCCGATGCCCTGTTTACTAAGTGCCTGGCCTACACATATTTCACATTGGAAGACACATATCCTTGGCCAACTTCGCGTTTTAGCGCACTCCGCAAGACGTTCGAGGGACACACCGTTCCACGACAGCGGGCATCCATGTCACGAGGCATTGCGGGGCAAATGGGGTGGAGGCTGTACGTGGGGGCGGGGAATTGGCCGTAGCAACCGTGACCGCTGCAACATTTGGGCTCCGAATGAGCTACCGTTTTCTCTGGATACGGGCTTCACTTTTCCAATCTGCTGACTTGTATCGATTGCCAACTGGTGTAACTTCAAACGAGGGCTCGCTTCTGAATTATTTCAAAAAACTGCTTGTTACTGCTAATACCGCGAGTGTTCCTCTTCGGCCGCGGAGGATCTCTGCGTCGATGTTCTGAAGGCTTTGGCTGAAAGCAAACATCGCCGAGGGCATTACCGGCGTGAATTGCTCCAACAGGACACTGTTTTTTTTCTCACTCGCCTCAACGAGTAAAACCGGCATAATTCTCCATAGGTTCCAGCCACTGCGTAGCTTGACAGCAGGGAACCCGAGCCCCAGTTCAGCCCCACTGCAGAGTTGGAGAAGCCCCTCCCCCTCCTCCTTCCCCTCACCCCTCCTTTTCTTCTGCCCCTCCAAGTCTCATCATCTTCAGCGCCTCGCCTCAAAGAAGCGCGCTGCAGACCTTTGTGGGATGCCTTTTCCACACACAAGAAAAAGACTTCGCAGATACAGGTTCAAAATATTCCGAGCCATGCCACAAGTTGGCGAACTGGGCGTGGGCTTGGCGTTAACCTCCATGCGCCAGCCATTGGGGGCTCCGTGAACCGGCGCCTGGGTGCGATGCGACGACTTCGGGCGTGCTCGGTATTGACCATTCGGAAGCGGCACCAAGTCCCCAGTTATTAGCTACAATGTGTTTCCCAGCTACAAGCGAATACATCCACTGGTCCAGCGTTGCGCCTGGTCGTATCCCTGACTTTTTCGTCACTGTTGATGAAGATTGAGTGCAACGCCCTGGCATCCTTCAGGGCTTTGCATACCACTATGTGTCTTCCAGGCCACATCTGCACAACTGCGCAGCGCCGAGACAAACACCAATTAGGCAAAACCGTCTAACGATACGCACCTACGGATACTCTACGGAAATCTCACGGAAAGGTATCAGAGCAGTCGGGGACTGGGAAGCTGGCGCACGGCGGCGTGCGGGGCAGATAAATCCCTCCAATTGTCTTTTCCCCTCCTGCCCCTCAATTTTTCCGGGTCCTTGATGTGGAGGAGCTACCTCGTCCTTACCAGACGGGAGCTACCCTTGAAGACGGCTGGAGACTGGAGCCTTTGGGGCGAGCTTCATCCCAAACATCCCTGGCCGGCCTGCCGCTGCCCATTGTCACGTCTGTCGCGTACTTTTTCCTTCGTGGATCGCCCGAGCTCACGCTGTGCTTGGCCTAGGAAATAGTTCCCTTAAATAGACCGTAGCCCACGCGCTTGCTCTCCAGCTTTAGGATCTCGTCTTCCCCATCCCCAAACTTTCTTCCCCTCCTCACACAAAGCTTCTAGCCATTGAACCCTCAGAATCGATCATAATGGAGCCGCTCAACGTCTTGATGGTACGTTCTATGCTTCTGACTGTCCAGATCACCTAAAGCTGACATTCCCCAGGTTGGAACCGGCGAGTACACCACCGGCTTTGTCGGCGGTGGTGCCTCTGGCTCCGACAAGAAAGTTGGCGTTGTCGGTCTCACTCTCTTCGACCTGAGGAGGCGAGGGAAGGTCAACCAGCTGGGCATGGTCGGCGTCAACGGAACCAAGTTCCCTGCCATCAGTACGTCAAATCCACAGAGACCACGGCCGCCAGTCATTAACCAGACACAGGGGAGCATCTCAACAAGAACATCACCCAGGTCTACAACGGCCTCGATACCTCCTTCGACTCATTCCCTGCCAACGACAAGAAGGACCCCGACTCCTACAAGACCGCCATTGACGCCCTGAAGCCCGGTGACGCCATCACTATCTTCACACCCGATACCACTCACTACCCCATCGCCCTCTACGCCATTGAGCGCGGCATCCACGTCCTGCTCACCAAGCCCGCTGTCAAGGAGCTCGAGCACCACCAGGCTCTCATTGAGGCCGCCGAGAAGAAGGGCGTCTACGTCTTTATCGAGCACCACAAGCGTTTCGACCCCGCTTACTCTGACGCCCGCTTCAAGGCCCAGAAGCTCGGCGACTTCAACTACTTCTACTCTTACATGTCTCAGCCCAAGTCTCAGCTCGAGACTTTCAAGGCCTGGGCCGGAGTTGACTCCGACATCTCCTACTACCTCAACAGCCACCACGTCGACATTTGCGAGTCTATGGTCACCCAGCAAGGCTTCATTCCCGTCAAGGTCTCTGCCTCTGGCTCTAAGGGCATTGCCACCGATCTCGGCTGCGACCCTGCCACTGAGGACACCATCTCCGTTCTCGTTCACTGGGAAAAGAAGGGCGACCCCAGCAAGAAGGCTACTGGTGTCTACACCGCCAGCTGGACCGCACCGCAGCGCGCCGGTGTTCACTCGAACCAGTACTTCCACTACCTCGCCGCAAACGGCGAGATCCGTGTTGACCAGGCCAAGAGAGGTTACGATGTCGCTGAGGATTCCGCTGGCCAACTGATGTGGTACAACCCCTTCTACATGCGCTATGCTCCCGACGAGGACGGCAACTTCAACGGCCAGACCGGCTACGGATACATCTCCCTCGAGAAGTTCGTCGACGGCTGCAGGCAAGTTAACTCTGGCCAGCTGAAGCCCAAGGACCTGGACGCCAAGGGCCTGCCCACTCTCAAGAACACCATTGCTACCACTGCCATTCTGCACGCCGGCAGGAAGAGCATAGACGAGAACCGTGATATCAAGATTGAGATCAACGACGGTGTGTGGAAGCTGGTGTAAGTGGCTTTTATGACGAGTGATGATTTGTGCATTTGTGCATAGGGATTTATATACCATCTGCTTTGCGGTTCAATAAAAATTTAAATGATGATCACGAGGACTTCTACATAACTGGGACTATGATGTTTCTCCCAACTATGACTTGGCTGTCCGAAGCTGACTGCAATATTGGAAGACAGTTAGGGTGCGTCCACAGGGCCTACTTATCCAAAAATAAAAGGACTAACACTTGTTTCGAAGGCCAACAATGCTATCTAGTATCTTAATGGTATTCTCGGTGAAGAACCAATACAACCCTGGCACTCGGAGCATGTAAGTGCCCTCACGTGATCGTCAACGGCCGCCAGTCTCACACATAATCTCGGCATAGACACCCGCGGAGCAAGCTGCATGCCAACCTAAAGTCTACCTCGCAAACAGTCTCGGGGAGGTCTGCCGCCCGAGGTACCTCGGGTCCTTGATAGCACACCCTAAAACCCATTTCCAACATCCGGTGCTTAGATATGGCGGTTAGATAACAGCATCCCCATACAAACCGGCTAGCTTAACCAAGACACGATAGCTAACATGGATCCAGACCAAGATATTAACGACCACTAAAATGGAAGCCGAATAACCCAGAAACCGGACAGGTGGTTTTCCTGCTCGCGCCCTACCGAGCTCTTCCCGTCAACAACCCGTCTCCCTGATTGAGGGGTTACATTACCCCAAAATCCGCCCGTCTTAACGTTCAATTGACTTCCTATCTCCTCATTGAGCCTAGCGGACCAGCAGATACGAAATAAAGTTGCCCAGCCTGCGAGCAAATCTCACTCGTGTGGCTTGGCCCCTGGACTCTCCCCCATCGACGACCAAGCCTGTGATCAGGGCGACTTGCAACAGGTACCGTTCACAGCTCGTGGAAGGATTCTTGCCAGTGACGACGGTGGCTTGCCCATCGTATTGTACCTGTCAACCTCACATACAGAGAAGCAGTCATCCGCTATGCACTTGGTCCATCGACAAGCGCCGTAAGGCTGCCTGACACCATGCCCTATCCAACAAGAAGCTTAGACATCAGACACCCAAAGTATGGGTCCCGATTTACTGTTCCCTCGAGGTGGAGGCTGCGCAATCATCCCATCTCTACACGCTGAAGATTTGACCGTGACCCCCGCCAGCATCGTTTCGACACCGAACCATCCGTGCCGAACCCCAAAGTTTCGACGGCCGGCCCAAGCAAAGTAAAGCTTCATCTGCAGTCTGTTTTTTTACATTCGACCCCGCGCGTCTACATCCAAAAGAAGACAGGGAGGGCCCTTCCAAGGAACAGTCCGGACGGGGCGACGACGTTTCCCGATGGGCATCGTTTATTGTTTGATTTTATGATTCGGAGCCCTGGTCCAATCACGACGCCGACAAATGTCAATGTCCAACCCCGGGGTCCTTTTGACAACCCCCCCCCTATCTGAAAACTAGCATCGTGCCTCCTGGGCAGCAAGGCGCGCATAGATCTCTGAAGACGACCGAAGCAAGGTTTCAAACTTATCTCCTCACGCTTGGGCGAGAGCTACGGCGCAGAGAACCCTGGTTGGTTTCTTGCTGGCGGCCGACGTGCGGCATGGGCGAGTATTTGACATCCCGTGCTGAGTGGCGTACGGCAGAGACATGGAATGCCTCGTTTGCAATCATGTCTTCCAACCCCAGGGACATAGCTCGAAGTACACCATATACATGTGGTAGATGGTCTGGAGGCTGCATAAGTTGTGTTGCTGGCAGGCCTGCAGAGGAGCTAGCGAGCACACATGGCTTACACCCCACCGTTCCAAACATCTGACGGGGTTGATGCAGCATCATACCTAGATTGATGATCCTGAACTGGGCTTAGAGCCGGGAGGGTATTCGAGGTACCCCTGATGTCGAGTGGTGAGATAGAGAGACATGCTTTGAGCTTGTTTGTGTCTAGAAGCTATCTATATAGCTTGCCCCCAGCTGCTTCCTTCCTAATGCCTAGCCCTAAGTTGTTAGAGAACAGCATCTTTAGACCACTGTTTTAGTCTTAGTGTTATCAGAGCGTAGATAATACCAACACTCAGTCCAGCATAATGGGAAGCCTTCAGATCCCCTCATACGACACCGCGTACTGCACGGTAAGCATCATAACCCTCTCTTACAGACATCCAGTAACTAACGCACCGTAGCTGGTAACAAACGATGGCTACGTCGTCGGTACGCTCATCCCAACTCTCTCCCATCGTTCCTACACTAACTACCGCAAGCCGCCGCCGTCCTCGCCCAGTCCCTCCGGAAAACATCAACCCCCCTCCCCCTCTGCGTCCTCGTAACCCCCTCCACAATGTCCACCAAAGCAATCTCCCAGCTCCAGTCCGTCTTCGACCTCGTCATCCCCGTCACCACCGTCACGGCCCTCACAAAGGACAACCTCTCCCTCATCGGCCGGCCCGACCTGCACGCCACCATGACCAAGGTCCAGCTCTGGTCCCTGACGCAGTTCACCCGCGTCCTCTACCTCGACGCCGACACCCTCGTCATGTCCAACCTCGACCACCTCTTCTCCCTGCCGCTCGACATCCCCTTTGCTGCCGCCCCGGAAATCGGGTTCCCCGACTGCTTCAACAGCGGCGTCATGCTCCTCCGCCCGGACATGGCCACCTTCGCTGAGCTCACGGCCTTCGCGACGCACGTCGACTCCTTCGACGGCGGCGACCAGGGCCTGCTCAACGTCTTTTTTGGTGATGGCACGCGGAACCACCCGTCGACGCTGCTGCTGAAGAAGTCCAAGGGTGGGGCGGGGAAGGAAACTAAAGAGAGCAGCGCGGAGAGGAACTGGTACCGCCTGAGCTTCACTTATAACATGGAGATGCACAAGGTGTACCGCTTCTACATCCCCGCGGCGCTGCGGTACCGCGACGAGCACAAGATCCTGCACTTCATCGGCAAGGACAAGCCGTGGCACTATGACGAGGGGAGGGTCGAGATGGAGGAGGACGCGGGGCCGTACCAGCACTTTTACGCGGACATGGTCGGTAAGTGGTGGGACACCAGGAGATCCATCCAAGCTGCCATTTGAAGCTGTTCATAGACTGTCGATATTTCAAACACTTTTATTACACCCCCCTCTGGAATTACGTATTTGACGTAAAAGCGCAACCTATATGCACTCAACACATAGGCTTCTATATCAGAAACGTAACTCCAGAGAGGGTAAAATCTAAGTTAAAGCCTTGGGGATAGTAATGGAGTGGTGTAAGCTGTGCGACGACGGGTTGCGGTTCTGAAATCGGCACCGTAGAAGAGTAGCTGTGTATAGAAAGTGACGTAAGATAAAAAAAAAAGAGTTCTGCTGTGCCTCAAAATTCATACAATTCTCTTCACATCGTTATTCCTTGTGGTTTAGCCATGCCTTTTTTGTAAGATGATGGAGCTGTAAGCTGCTCACCGAGCGTGGCTCGGTCAGCCTCGGTGTGCCGCAGCAGGCTAGTCCGCAACAGGACTAGTGCGCACCCGATAAGATAAGAACCTCAAAAAATTCAAGGTCAACTCCCAAGCCAAAACCTCAATGCCAATCGCCATCGCCTCCAACCCATAAACCCATCACCACACCGCCCCCGTCGCACAACCTCCAGCAAAATGGGCCGAGACCTCCAAAAGAAGAAGCGCCGCGCCGGCCAAAAGACTAGGCAGCCCAACAGGCCCAAGAAACTCCTCAACCCCCTCGGCAACGACATCATCGCAAAGAACTGGTTCGTTCCCCCCAATTCTTCTCCTAGCCCGCGCATGCACAGCTAACGAAACATGCTTCATCCAGGAACAAGAAGGAGACCCTCACGCAAAACTACCGCCGCCTAGGCCTCACAGCCCGCCTGCGCAACCCGACAGGCGGCGTCGAGAAGACGCTCTCCGAGGTCGAGCGCATCAAGTCCGCCAAGCCCGCGCCGAGCCCCTTCGACATCGCCCCGATGGAGCAGGCCGTCGTCGACGAGGCGCGCGTCGAGCGTGACGAGAACGGCAAGATCATCAGGATACACTACTCCAAGTCCAGCCGCGCGAACCCGCTCAACGACCCGCTGAACGACATCGAGGCGGACTCTGACGACGAGGAGGAGGAGGAAACTGAAGAGTGGGGCGGCATTGACGACGAGAGCCGCCCTGAGGTCATCCGTCTGCTGGAGAAGGAGGCGTCGAGGGGAGAGCTGAAGAAGCCGAGGCACATGAGCCAGCAGGAGAAGGAGTGGCTGGAGAGGTTGATTGCGAAGCACGGCGACAATGCGGAGGCCATGGCGAGGGACCGGAAGTTGAACCCGATGCAGCAGACGTCGGCGGATATCGCTCGCAGGCTGAGGAGATTTCACGGAAAGGCTTAATCGAAAAAAAATGCGTCTCAAGGGGTTGTAGCATGGCGGGGAAGCCTGGAAGATATTCCCTGGAGTTACGGCGTTTTCACCAAAACAAAAACCTGCAAATATCACTTTCACTCGGTACACGAAAAGGACCATTTCTAAATATATCGTCATGCCATCAAATTGATGTCTACCTAGTTCATGCCTGGTATCTTCTGTGTGAATACCGTTACAATGGGACGCCAACAACACCCCCTAAGCCGAAGCCAAAACAAAAACCCAAGCTGTCTATGTGAACACGGGACTCGGTCCCCGAACAATTTGGCAGGCCGTGGCCCTGCCGCTGTGTCTCAACTCAGCTCGTCCCCCCACTGGGAAGACGTTTACCTCAAGGTGCGGTCATAGTTAGCAGCAGGGAACTGAGCGGGCCTGTCGTCATCGTAGGCAGGCGCGGCAGTGTAGGGCTGGATAGTAGACGACGAGTAGGGGTCATTCGCGGGCGAGGCGGTAGGGTGCGGGTGCGGGTGCTGGGAGTGGTACTCGGTCTCGCTGTCAAACATGGCGGCGTTCTGGCGCGAGGGGAGAGAGCCGTAGCGGTTCGGGTCGTCGTCCTCGGGGCCGTAGTTGACACCTCCGTAGGCGGAGTTGCTTCCGTAGCGGTCACCGTAGCTGCCAAAGTTGCTACCGGCGCCGGTGGTGGGATGGTCGTCGGCGTGGTCGTCCATGTTGACAGGGGCGTAAGCCTCCTCGTCGTGAGGGGCCATAGAGAAAGCAGCCTTATCGGGGTCGATGTTGTCGCCGGCGATCTTCTGCTTGTCATAGCCCGGAAGACTACCGTGGAACTGGTAGTGCTTGAGGGTGTAGAGACTGACGAAGGTGCTGACGCCGAACAAAAGGCTGGAATTGCTGTTAGCAACAAGACTGGAAAGCATTCGTCGCAGAAACTTACGTCACGAAAACGCCAAGACCGACAATGGCCTTGCTGAGGTTGCAAGCATCACCGCACTGGTTGGCGGTGTTGTAGGCAGCCTGACTGGCGAAAGCGGATAGCCAGATGACGGTGAAGACGGCATCAACGATGACCATGGCGTAGGGGTTCGCAAGCTTTCGGGTTCTCGGCCAACGGGGCGCCATAATTAGGTATATCCACGCAGGAATAGAGAGGAAGCACTGTGTCGCAAAACTGTCAGCATGCACGCTTCGAGATGTAGCCCGTCGCATCATCAAGGTGATTACTGACCACTCCAAAAGTCCAGCCATTGTTGCCCACGATCTTTGCATTGTCGGCTCTGAAAACAGCAATTTCCAAGCCCCAGATAACGAAGGACAGGATGAACTGGAAGATGTGCAGGCCCAGCTTGACGCCGGGGACGTACTCGGGGTCGAAGTCGAGGTTTCCGAACATTATCGTCGTTCGGTCGGTCGGTTCGGCAAAGGTGTTCGGTTGATCTCGCAGTGTTGAACAACCTGCGTTTGGTGATCGATTCGTTCGAAAGGGGAAGCCTGGAGGTGGTGGGTTGGGGGAGGTTGTGAGCAGCTATCGGGCTTCAGCTCCCCTGCTGTTTTTTTAATACTAAATAAAGATCAAACTCAATCCGGCTCGGCAACGGGTTTGGCGAGACGACCCAAGTTTGCAGGACCAGGTGGGGTGGCCAATCAGGTGAGAGATTAGGACCGTTTTAATGATGCAGTGGCCGCTCTCAAATGAGTGAATCTGGGACCAAAGAGGGTGACGATGCTGTCGGCGACGATGGTGATGTTGAACGGGAGAGAAATTTCAGAAGGAGGGGGACACGGTGGAAGAGAGAAAAGTCAATCAGGCGCAGCAGCAACTTCTGGGACTGTGGCCGTCGGGGACGCGTCTGCCTTTTTCTCTTGTTTAAAACGAAACAGCCCCGGCTGGGCTGGGCGTTGAACTGCGGCAGTGACGAGACGTGGACTCAGTGGGCAACGACTCGTTACCTCTCGCAGTGTTAGTGGAGTGCACTGGGTGCAGTGTGGCCGCCGGCAGTGGGGTGGGCCCATGGAGCTCCTCCCGCCCAGTGAGAGTCCAGCGTGCTTTACGTTGCAGCGTCCCGTCATCATGAGTTGAGTCTTTCTTGTTGATTCCAGGGAGGCTCTCTTTCGCTAGATGCAGCCCAGCACGCGGAATTATGGGACGGCTGCCACGGGATCGGGGCGCTGTCCACGCAGCAGAGCGCAGCGCAGCGCAGACGGCAACGCGGGCAGGCTGCGACTTCGGTTGAACCAAGCCACTGAAGCGCTGGGTTTCACTGCGCCACTGCTGCATAGGCAGCGAATCCCAACCCTCGAGCCGCGAGCAGCTGAGCACCAGACCCCTGCAAGCCACGCCTCCCGAGCAGATAGTTCAGTCAAGGGACGGGGCAGTTCAACCTCTCTTTCGTCCTATTTTTTGCCTTTGGCCCTACGGCGGCGGGAACAGGTACCGTCGGTAAGACGCTCTAGGTTGAAAGGATTGAACGAAAAAGAAGAGAGAAGGTACTTTGGTACAAGCCAACCACTATTGCGGCCGCCGTTTCTCGCCCGTAGCAACCGTCGCCGCCGTTTCCAAGCCTTGATTACCTGATTTTCTTGCTGTGCCTTGCCGCACTGTCGAGGCTTTCCTTTCTGGTTTCTGGGGTGATGCGCGGAGGCGAGGCAAGGGGGAAGATCGTCAATGATGACAACCTGCAGCGGCGGGGCTACAATGGAACCTCCGTTTTTTCTTGGACGGCCGCGGCAGAGCCAGTCACTCACCTCACCTCAACCAGTCGTCGGTCGACCAACAGCGACAGCGTCAGCAAATGGACCGGGCGTCGTCCGCTGGCGCCCGGCTGGCAGATACGACCTCGACCTCACTCCCCCGCAAACTGGAAACACCCAGTCTCGCGTTGCCTGGACACAAACGCTGTTGTCTCGTACGAGGGACCTGAGGGAGAAGAGACGGCCAGAAGAAAGAAAGACAGCCCCCGAAACGGATGGGTGCGAGATGCGATCTCACTTCAATTCTTCTCCATCAGCTTATCCGTACCTAGGCTTACAAACTCACGGACCCCAGGGTGCATCCATCGCGGCAAGCCTTTTGCACATTGACACTCGGTTGACACCAACGACAGCAGTCATTGGGTGCGCACTGAGTTCCCTGCGCAGAAATAGAGTCGTGGTGGATACAATGGCGTAAGTCTTGCCGCCCAACGTCCCTCCCGCTGCTGCGATAAAATACATCTCCATACAATCCGGCTGCCTGCGAACGTCGTCCCGCTGCTTGGCTTCCGCGACATAGCCACCGTGATTGCGCGTTGTCAATATGTGCTGCCGGGTTGAGCCTTATGATATGCTTTTCGACTGCCCGGCATTCCCGATTATGTCCGTCTACGGGCCGTCTACGATGACTGTCAGCTCCGGCGCAATCGTTCGGAATCTTCTTGAACGACAGACATCTGATGCATGCCAGTAATATGCCCTAGCTTGCGGCTGAATACGCCGCAATTTTTGCACAGACCAGGAGGCTTCTTGGATGTCTAAGGCGACGTCGCACATGTTTCTCACCCCTGATCATCAGGCCTCATCAGTCAATTGATTGAATTGACGAGATTCCATGTCCAGTCTTTTTCCAATTCACTATGGACTTGCGTTGGAAATCACTGGAAACTTTTGGTCGACAGTGCTGAGAGCACTGTATTTATCATAGAGCCCCCGCATTAACACAGTGCATCTAAATCACGACACTGCCACACATGAAATTTCCGTGAAGCTTCAACACCAAAGGTCCCCTCGCCACGCACAACATCCCTCACCTACTGCCATCACAAACCCCTGCAACCTGCACAAAGCCATGGCCCAGACTACGTCACCGGCCCTGTCGGACATCATCTTCCCGACAACCGCCAACCACAACTTTTCGCACATCCTCACGGACCTGAAGCGGTCCAACCTATCCATCGCGAACCGCCTGCGCTCTTGCAAGCAAGATGCGGAGTTCGTGAAGGAGGTGGCAACGTGCTACAACCGCCCCCTCGTCGCTAATGAACGGTGCGGGAGCTGGTACGTCCGGCCCGAGGAGAAGGCGGCGAGCGCCTACTTCAAGAGCACCGACGGCCACACCAACGCCTGGAAGTTTAGCACGCGGAGGTTGAACCTGCACTTGCTTGAAGTTCTAGGGAAACATGACGGGTGAGGTTTTGCGTTGCACTTATACGATATGTGACGCCAAAAACTAACAACACCAGCTGCATCATCGTAGACTCAACCCGCCGCGGCAAAAGTAAGATTTCATTCTCATCTGCTCACTCTCTCACTAACAACCCCAGGAATGCCCGACGCCCTCAGCAAAACCATCCCGGTATGGTGCACCGTCCTCAACATGGCCCTCTTCCCGGACCACCCCAAATCATCCCTCCTCCACACCCCTCCCAACGTCGTCTCGGCCTCAGAACACTCCCAAATCGCCGCCCTCCTCCCCTCCTTCCTCGCCTCCCTCAAAGCCCTCAACCTCGACCTGTCCGCCGCCAGGGCCCACGTCTCCAAACCCCTCCGCCCCTTCTGGATTACCCAGGAAACGTCTCTCTCGGAGACGTCCACCGTCTTCGACGACCACCACCCCGTCATCTGCCTCACCTCCTCTCGCCGCGTCGCCGGCACGGAGCTCTCCGAGGCGGGCTACATCCAGGGTGCCGGCGACGACACGGAGAACTGGGCCCTCGGTCTCACCGCGGACGTCTTCTGGTCCAACGCGGACACGCTCCTCTCGGCGCCCGAGGCGGATCTGCCGGCCCTCGTCACGGACCTCGTCGCCGGAAGCAAGCAGACCGCCAGGACTACAGCCCCGAAACAGGTGGCCCCTAAAATCTCCGTGTGCCCCCTCCCCCTGGATGACGAATCTGATTCACCCGGGGACGCAGCGGCAGTGTGCAGGGTCGCACTCACGCAAGACGTGACACAGCGCGAGACGTGGGTGAAGTCCCCGAGGCACATGCAGGTTGGCCTCGGGAAGCACAAGGTCGCCAGCCGGAACCTGCGCCAGGCACTTCCCGACGTCTGCGCCTTCGTCTCGCGCTTCTTTGACGAGAACCGGAACGGCAACGTCGTGTTCGCGTGCGAGACGGGCAAGGACCTGGCCATTGGTGCGGCGCTGGCGGTCTACTGCTGGTGTTTCGATCAGGAGGGCAACTACCGCGCGGCAGACTCCAAGACGACGTTCTTCAACAAGGACATGATCCGCGTCAGGCTGGGGACAATCATGACCGCGTACCCCGAAGCCAATGCCAACAGAGCCACTCTGCAAAGCGTGAACAGTTTCCTCATGGATAGGAGATGAATTCGTCTAAAGCGAGATTCTACCTCTACGTAGGTGTAGGCGCCTCACCGAGACCCTCCGGCCAGAATGCCGCCGGAGCAACCACAAAGGAAACAGCCCCCTCACAGGGAAGCCTTTTCACCGCCGGCTAGTCAAACACTCCCACTCTCAATCTTGGCCAGGACATCAGGGAACTCGCTCCACTCCTGCATGATGACCACCGCCCCAGCATCCCGCAGCACCTTCTCCATCTCGGCCTTCCTGTCCTCCGGGTACGGCCCGACATACCCAATCACCTTAATGCCGGCGCGGGTGCCGCTGAGCGTGCCGCTCTTGGAGTCCTCAATCGCGACGCACTCCTCGGGCTTCTTGCCCAGCTTCTCCATGGCCCACAGGTAGATGGCCGGGTCGGGCTTGCTCGTGGGCTTCGGCAGCGACGTCGCCGCGCTGAAGGTCTCGTCCTCGGAAAAGTACTTGTCCTGCCCGACCTTGACCACGGACGCCCAAACCCTGCGCTTCGCCGACGACGAGACGACGCTGAGCTTGTACTTGCCGGCCTTCTGCAGCTGCTCCAGCTGCTCGTCGACGCCGGGGCATGGCTTCAGCGAGGCCTTGAGCTTGGCGATGACGGCGTCCTCCTCGCGGCGGACGTACGTCTCGAGCTCGTCGTCGGTCATCTCGAAGCCGTAGCGCTTCTGCAGGCCGAGCATCATGCCGCGGAAGTTCTGGCCGACGAACTCGACAATGAGTGACTCCCCGGTGAAGCGCTGCTCGATGTTGTGGCTGCTGCAGATCTCGTTGATGAGGTCCGCGCACGCCTCGAAGGCGAGCTCCTCCGAGAGGACGAGCGTGTTGTCGCAGTCGAAGAGGAGAGTCGTGATCTGCAGGGCATGAGATTCCCACTTTTGCCCGCCGAGGAAAGGGAAGAGATATTCTGCTTACCTGAGGCATGTTGGGCGGTATTTACGGGTCTTGTCTGGTTAGATCTATTGTCAGTCGACGAGAGCGGGGTTCGAGAGCTGCGGTTTCTACCAAAGCTTACCTTGCAAGGTCTAGGATCAATGCTCGATGGAAAGCAGCAATGTCAAAGGGGCGACGCTGAGTCGGGGAATAAAAGATGGGGTTCTACAACCAAGGTAGGCACACTAGGAAGATGACGGGGAACGAGGGAATAATAAATAAAAAAGCCAACGCGGACAATTCTCCCGGGAAACCCAAGCAAGCCCGGATGGAATTCCATGGGCCTGCTCTCCCAATCGAATTCCAGCACCACACAAGCCGCAACACCACCGCGCCTCTCTTCTCTTCGCGGAGGGCCTTCCCGAGTCTGGGCTTGTCAAAGAACCGCAGGCACCGCCCCACCCCAATTACCCCTCCCCACGGGCAAAGTAGCGTCGCCAAACTACCCCTCCATCCGCCAAAACGCTCCAGGCCCATGTGAAGTGTCGTCATAGCCAACCGTGGGGCCGTCCACCTCCGGCCTCTCGTCGGCTCACTTCGCTCATGCCATGTGGCTCTGCACGGCAACGGACGACCTCGAGCCGTCGACATCCCGTATCTCATGCAAGTCACTCATAACCAAAAGAAGAATTAAATCCCTCTTCCGCATCGACATGCAAATGCAACCATGGCAGAGGTATCAGCCTCGGGGCACAGGAACCAATCCCGATAACCCCTCCCCTGATAGGTAGTGTAGTGCAGACAGCGGCGCGGCACCCGCAACCCGCACCCGCCCGCAAACCTTCACCCCGAGCAGCCCTCCCTTCCCCACGTCCCAAGAAAAAGGCCAGTAAGCACAAGGTTACGCCGAAAAAGTGACGGGGAAACCGGGTAAACCAGCACAGCGTGCATAGCGGGTGGTGAAGAAGCCCAAGAAGAAAAACGTGCCTGGACGGCGGGTTTGTACTCGCTGCCGGCTAGCATTCTTCAGCGTCCCAATCATGTCTTCCCTCTTCTCCAGCGGGGGCATCGTCTGTCTCCATCAACGTACTTATACAGGACACTACGCCCGACCAAGCCATCCGTTACAAGACATTGGGCAGGCTTCATCACTCCATATTTTACATACATAGCGCTACGGATACATGTAGGGAAGGTTTGGTCCCACTTGGACTCAATGACAGTCCGTCGGCCGAGATGGAGGGGACATCCCGGGACCGGCTCTCTGATGGCACTTCGTAGACTGGGGTAGCTTTCCATGCAGCAGGACACTTCACTCCGGAGGTTTGCTGATTCAGAGAGGTCGGATGATGATGCATTCGCTTAGTTACGACTTTTAGTTTCGGAGTCAGGTACAATGCCGCTTCGTAGCATCTGAAGAGCATTCACTTTGTACATGTTGTCAATGACACAGTGTCGTGGTTGTGCATATCACTCGTTACAAGCACTTTAACATGAATGCATATAATTTCTTTTCAATCTCAGAATTACCTAGTATCTATGTACTCATCCGTAGGCATTCGTTTGACAAGAGACCAATCCGCAATAGCCTACGCGAAATGCTCAAAAGGCCCACCGTGCCGAAGCTCAATACGCCCAAAACTCCAGGTCATGATAAACATCCCGTCGTCCCCTAATCATCCCCTCATCGCGGCGCCAAGCCGCTCATTCACGCACGCTTCACATCTCTATCCATGCCATAACATGCGCTTACAAAATCTCTCTCAACTTCTGCTTCTGCTGGGGCGTAAGGCTCGTGGGGAACTTGACATTATACTTGATAATGAAGTCGCCCCTCACGCCGGGCTTCTTGGAGATGGGCATGCCAAGGCCTGGGTACTTGTCGAAGCTGCCAGGCTGCGTCGGGCCGTTCTTGTCGATGTTGAGCTGCTTGCCGTCGATGGTCGTGACGGTACGCTTCCAGCCTGTCAGCGCCTCCTTGAGATCCAGCTCAACGGTGTGCACCAGGTCGTTATCCTCGCGGACGAAGAGCGGGTGAGCTTTCTATTCGCTTGTTAGTCACTGGTTTCCTCTCATCTCGTTGTGGGAATATGCGACTTACCTCCTCCAAGATGAAGTGCAAGTCCTGTTGACCGCCCTCTTCTTGGTCACCGACACCCTTGAATTTGATCTTGCTGCCCTTCTTCAGACCAGGCTTGATGGGCACCTCAAGCACCTGATCTGTGGTCGTCCTCTTGCCCTGGTCATCGAATGTCTTGCGCTTGATCTTCATCTTCTTCGTCACGCCGCGGAAAAGCTCCTCAAGCGTGAGCGGCAAAGGCCTCTCAACAGTCGTAACTTCGGGGGTAGCTTCCCTCGGCCTGGGTGCGTCAAAGCCCCCGCCAGTACTCCTCATGCGCGTGGACCTTCCGCCAGAGGACCTCGGCATGCCTCCGCCGCCAAATGCCGTAAAAATGTCGGCAAAGTCATCCATGTTTCCGGCACCGCCGCCAGCGCCGCCAGTGTTAGACCGCATGAAATCCGCAAAGATATCATCTGCATTGCTGAAGCGGAATCCACTGCTGCCGCCGTCGCCTGTGCTGAAGTGGAATGAGCGAGCGCCGCCGCCGCCGCCCTGGGGCATGCCTCCAAAGTTGAATCCACCGGGCATGCCACCAGCGCCGGCGAAGGGGTTCGCGCCACCGGCATCTGGAGGCGGGGCGCCGCCGCCACGGAGGAGGAACTCGAGACCGTAGTCGTCGTATGTTTTGCGCTTCTCGGGGTCGGAGAGAATCTCGTATGCTTGGGAGCACTCCTTGAACTTCTCGGCGGCTTCCGGGTTGTCCTTGTTCTTGTCAGGGTGCCACTTCAGAGCGGCTTTGCTGTTGCACGTGAGGTGGTTAGCTTCTCTTGTTGGTGAGGTTGGGCTGAGGTTGGGCGGTGATGGGGAAAAAGTGGGAGAAGATGAGGGGCAAAAGTCACTTACCGATAGCCCTTCTTGATTTCATCTTGAGTTGCGTTGGGCTTGACACCCAGTTGGTCGTAGAGCTTGGTTTCTTTCACCATAGTGAAGACGAGGCTGTGTGTCTCGCGATCGACCAGTCAATTCGAAGGTAGGTTGTGGATATATGTAGCTGCGATAAAAAAAAAAAGTATCGTCTCGAAGCGATCGGTTGATCGAACGATTGCTTGCTTGTGTAGCAAGTCTGACTTTATGCTTTGTGTGAACCCTTCGTGGGGTTGCTGTCTGCAGTTGACGTATGCAAGAAAAGCAAACGTTTGAGAAAAGAAGTAGTGAAGAGGAGGAATCGAAAAGAATGGTTGGATGCTGGCGCAGAGCAGGTCTGGGAAACTGCGTGATATGTATGTATGCAGGCTCAGAAATACTACGGCAAGGTCACTACGTAGGTCCTTACTCTGTAAGGTCAAGAAGACTGGGGCGGGAGGAGCTCAACTGGCTGAAGAGGCCCCCAGCCGTTCTTAATGGAAGAAACAGGGCGTGGTTGTGGAAGGTTCGGTCTCCTTCAGAAGCCCAGGGAGCCATGGCCACCGTCCCCGTGCGACTAAAACCTGGCGGGGCGTCGAATCGGGTGATCTCACTGGGCTGATTGATGGAAGTGCACAGAAGGCTGGCGGGGCATTTCTGCATTTTGCGTCCAAGTTGCCGTTTAGGCCTGTATCACTTTCCATTTGCACCTGATAATAATCTTATACCTGGAGTTCAAGTCTATATCACCCCTTTTTACGCCGTTCTCACGCAGGTTTGACTCGTTTGCAGAGCTGTCAAGCTGCCGACACTGAAGAGCATTCAACTGTCAGGCAGGGAAGAAGTTGGCAGACAACAGACAATGACGAATGGCGGGGTGTTTGCCGGGCGGGAATAGCGGAGTCAAGCTCAAGCCGTGGCTCGTGCGCCGCACTAGACGGGCCCCGGTCCTGGCGGATACAGGGATACCTGATAGCTACATATAGAACCTTCGAGAACCTTCTACGACGATATGCGTCAAAGGCAAGGCGTAAGTTTGAACCATCGCCAACACTGCCCCTGGGCCATGCACTTATTAGGGTATCGAACAATTGGTATTGCACTGCCGCAATTATCATGTACAATGGAATAAGTTATTGCGCTGCGCAGTAGACCGTATAGCCAATACTGCCGTGTGCGTTTCAGCGACCCGCCATGATGCGAATGCCATGCCGCTATATCCCTGTTCCTATCCATAGTCGTGTTCTTCTGATGCTCTAGTCTTTCGTTACTGATGCTCATCAGGCATTTCCATGTCCATAATCTTAATCGTCTTTTGCTCGTCTCTGGGGTCGTAGGGTGGTGGTGACCCAAAGTGTATTGAACGCCTTGCCATGAAAGGTGATCCGCCCCCATTGCTGCTTCGCTCCTGCATCTCAGGTCCCTTGGGCTGATCCTCGAAATCCGGCGTGACTGTGCGACTAACATCCACATCACCGCTGGCGGAAGCCTCGTTAGAGCTTTCTGTAAGCTGCGGTACCGATAGTACGTCGGAGGTTCCTGCTGCCGGGGCTCCGCCTGAGTACATGACCTCGGCAAGGCTCTTGCTGTTGTCGATAATCTGGCTGTGTGAAAGGTCCGGCATGGCGATGTCTACTGCGCCATCCCCGGCACTGAAAACATCATGGTCCAACTCGAAGTCTCCATCTCTGGAATTTGTATCGCTGCCTCCCAAGGAAGCACGGTTAGTGTCCATCGAGTCCACGCTGCCAGACCGATACTGTCTCTTCGCAGGCGACACCCGAGATGTGTTTGCGTTTGCGTCCCTCGCTTCTGTGGCTCCATCAGTTGTCTCCCGGCTCAGCTCTTGGCGGAAGTTCTTGTTCTCTGCACGAACGAAGCGCTGGAGGGCGTCTGAGAGAGGCACAGGAGTTTGGTTGATAGCGTCTTCCGTGGCGTACACAAACATTGGCCTGCGTGTTTCTTGGAACATTTGTCGCATCACCAACTCATAGGACACTCTCTGTTAAAGGTCAGAAAATGTGTCGATACCTGATAGACATGAGCCTCACCTCTGCTTTTGCAGGCTGAGCGTCGCCTGTAGTATAGGACAGCCGCCACCACTGATCTACTGGACCAGAATTTTCATCAAGCTCAATGAGGCTTGGCTCCTCCCTTTTACAAACATATGTCACATCTTTGCCAGTGGACACACCTCTGAGGAGGTACTTCTTGCCAATGAACGGCTTTGATAGCCCCGGGTGGTTAGGGTCTGTGAGTAGCTTGCCCAGAGATCGTTGTCTCTCCGTGAGCCGCTCTCGCTCCCACTTGAGCTCTTGGGCGAAGTTAGCATTTATTCATTCATGTCAACGAAACTTGACTTACTGGCGAGCTTCGCCTCTTGTTCGGACAGAAGTTGACGGCACCTCTTGACCATTTGTTCTGCGGTTTTCGACAGTTCTTCTTCTTCCGCCGTCTTAACGCAGGGCACATCCTCCGGCCGGACAGACTGCTTCTCGTCATCGGCAAGCTTTTGCAGCTCTCGGAAACGTCCAAGTCCGTCAAGATATTGAACCTGCCCCTCGTACTCCTTTATAGTCTTCTCCAACATCTCCTTGACATCGTACACCTTGTAAGTGTCATTCTCCACCCAATTGGTGGCCTCATACTCCATCGAGCCTGCCTTGTAGAGACGGTTAAAGACCCACGCGATGTGCTCCTGGATCACCCTCGCCTCCTCTTTCCGACCAGCAAGGTAGCGCTCGGGGTACCAGACCTCGGGGATATCCATTGACTCGGGAGGCTCAGTTCCGTCGATGGCCATGATCATAACTTCACCAATTTCGTCGAGATAGACCATTTTAGTCTCTGGTGTGATTTCGGTCCACGTACAGGCGTCGTTCCATACGACCCAATCCAAGGCTTCGTACAACGTCTTGGTCTTCTCATATTGATCTTTCTGAAGCTCGAAGCTAAGGTAGGAGAATCTTGAAGGCTCTTGGTAGTTCTCGAGCGTCATCGTGTAGATTGTGTGGGCCGAATGGGTCAGTGGCTTTATTACCTCGGGATCTGTGTGATCGTGCAAGCTGTCAAAAAACTGCCTCTCAAGAGGATAAGAAGATGCGGGCACGAGGTAGGCCATCGCCTCGACGGACCCGTAACTTCTCTCCGTTTGATCCAAGAAGGCCATGAGGCGATGGATCTCCTCGTGAAAGTCCGGTTTTGCGTCGTCACCCCACTGGAGTTCGTCCCTTTCCATGGCGGCCAGTACATGGGGTTTGTATATAGGTTGACCTTTCCACCACTCGCTATTGTGGCCATATGACGCCGCCGGCTCGCCAGCAGATAGAAGAGCATTTCGAACTAGAGGAATCTCGTGAAGAATCGTCAGAATGGAGCCCAAGCGGTGTTGTTCGGTACGCGAATGCGGCTGCTGAACAAGAAAGGCGGGGGCACCCTGCTCTCTCTTCCTAAGTGAAGGCGCGGAATCGTCGTTACTCTTAGATTCCGACGAATCCACGCCGGTAGGGACCATAGCCCAGCTGTTGGAGTCATAATCAGCACGGTTAGCAGGTCCGAAATAAGCTGCATTGGCACCGGTGGTGGTTACGCCGGCTTCCTGCGGCGTGAGACCTGACTCAATGGCGGAATTCCGAATAGCTGCCTGAAGGTCTTCGTCTTCTTGAGCCGCGCTCGTCGGCGCGCCTGTACGCACGTCAGCTCTGGCTCCCCATGGCGCGGAGGGAAGTACCGGAAGCATCCCCGGCCGTCCAGTCTATCATCCTACCAAGCGGCGATCGATTGTTTGTTCTCGATGGCGGTCGTGAGGGGGCCCCGGCAGATTGGCCGTAAAAGTTGTCGGGAGCTGGCGCAACGCCTTGTATAACGGCACTGTCGGGCGCTTCGATATTGAAGGCTACGCTACAAAGTCAGCCACCATGCCCATGTGAGAGGGAAGCATTTGACGTGCCTATGCCAGTGTTATTGGCAGCCCCGTCTCGGTCGGCACCGAATGCAGTGTCATCCCACGTGTACTTCTTACGAAACTATGCCCTTGTTAGCTTGGATGTTGCCTCGTTGGTCAAAAACACATACCGCTTCGGGGCCATTGTAATACTCCTCGACGAGTTGATCCACGCTTCTGCCGGACTATGTGATGTGTCAGTGGACCCGAAGTCACAGAAGCAGGTTCGGCAACGCACCTTCAAGGCCACCGTCGCCATAGCACGATCATGATCGAGAATTATGCCCGTTCCCTCAGTTACTAAGGCTGTCCATTCGCAGAACGTAGCAATATCTGCTTCTGATGGCTGCCCCGCCATCTTGTCGGCTCGTCTCGCAGGAAAGTTATAGCTATCGTATCGAATTGAGCGACTGCGTCGGTTACAGTCGTTGGTCTAGGTATGTTTGAGGCATGCGCATGTCGTCGGGAGGTGGAAGAGCTAGGGCTACGAGAAGCCTGGCGGGCGAAGCTACGAGTTCGGAGCGGCTACTGAGGTGAGGGCAAATGGGCAAGAAACACCTGCAACAGTGATGCACCGACGGGCAGGTTCGAGCTGTCTGGGCTCCGTATGACAAATGTGCGAGGGCTACGAAAAGAACAAGTAGTAGACGGAAGGCAGCTGTGATAGCTGGAGGGTTCAGTCGTCCCGTCCCGTATCGTCTTTCGGGACGCCTGAGCTGTGTTTGGTGGAAGCTGCACCGAGATTCGACTGGGAAGGCTTGGTGAGCTTCCACTCGTTGCGGCGGCTCACAGTGCGGTTCCAGAGACGTATCCACTATTGGCCCCCACTTGACGACGTGACGTCCCGTCTTCAGTGAAGAGGCAACTAATTACGAGGTACCTACTGCCCACGACTCGGATCACCGAACGTCTGCGATACAAGGACAGGTCGGGTCTGAAGTTGAGATATTCTACAGTAGCATGCTACAGGCCGGGGTGCATAGCTTACCTTACCTCTATTTCTATTTCAAGAACATGTTCAGTTGGTCTAGAATCTGGCAAGACAGACGACCATGAGTAAACGGTGTTAGCGGGGCAGGCGTCCGTACCACCATGCCCTTCTGGTGCTCTGATTGTCCACCCTGTCGGGGGGCAAGCGCGGCTTTCCGTCCCTGTCGGCCCCCTCCATTGCTGCTGGCGCTCACAACCCTGCGGGGATGCACTGGCCGCGGAAGGGTGGCACCGGCAGTCACAAGCGTAAATCCGATATTGCGTCACTCGCGCGACCCAGACGCTTGTGAGGGTATCCGTAAGCCCCTCCAAACGCCTGACAAACTCTTCAGGCCTTACAAACAGCACTCAAGGTATGATCAGAGATTTTCAGCCCTAGGCTTTGTCGGAGCATGCGGCAAACAATGCTCGATTCATTGGCTTATATGATACCTTTTTTGTGGTGCCTCCGTCGACGACCGCCGCCAAAATCTAGTCGCTGTTCCCTCGCCGTAGAGCCAAATGTGAAATTCCATCCCTGCTGCGAAACACCCTCCCCAGTAAAATCCAATGATGCCAGAACCCAGGAAATGAGACTCCGTTCTGATCACCTAAACAGGCCGGGCAAGACAGCCGGCAAAACGCCTGGGGCCGTCGCTATGCATCATCCATCATGCGTATAAGGTTGTGAGCGGGGAAAAAGAGGAAAGTAGAGAGAGCCAACCCAGTGCGCAACTCCGCTATGCTTAAAGAGGAGGACGTCGAGTCGGTGAAATGAAGTCGTATGAGTAGTGATTTCAGCTGTGGGCTGGGTTTGGCTCAAGGCTTTTGAGACTTCTCGTCTTCGTCGTCATCCTCGTCATCGTCGTTGAAGTCATCCATATCCATGTCACTGTCGCTGCCTCCCAAGTCAAAGTCGCCCTCGTCGTCTGTCTCGTTCCAGAATGCATCATCGTCCAACGGCTTCTGAGGAACAGGCTCCAAGTCCGCTGTGGTAGGGAACTTCACGCCTGCCGGGATATCCTTCTTGGACTTTTCGACGGTCTCGCGGGCCCTTTTCTGATACTCCTCGCGCTTATCACGGTACATGACGCCAGCATCGACGTTTGCAGGCGAGTTGATCTCAGGGTCGTCCAGCAGTAGCAGTACTGAACGCAGCACAGACTCCACACCTTGCAGAGGGGTCCACCTCTCGCAGGCGAGCTCGCCGGACTGTTCGTCCTCGCCGGGAGTATGCAGAATGGAGATACACAGCTTGCCGTCGGGGTAGATGTTGGGATGGCAGATCCAGCGTGTGAGGAAGCGGAAGGTCGGCGGCTGGATCGGGTAGTCGCGTGGGAAGGTCATCTCCGCCTGCACTCAAGCGTTTAGTCAATATGCCCTCGTAGGCAGGCATGTTAGAAGTCGACTCACTCTGAGATAGGCCCCATTAAAGGCACTGTCGGGGTTAACGACCATGAGACCGATCTTCCACATCAAGACATTGCGGTCGTCGACGTCAATGTGCACCCATTTCTCCTTCTGCAGTGTTTGCAGCTCGCTCATCAGTCGCTTCTGCGCCATGGTGGACTGTTGGTTGTGGACGAGGCGGGGTCTGTTGGAGAAGAATGGAGAGCAGCGGAGTGCTTCGTCGTGAGCGGCGGTGACTACAAGCGGCAGAAGTCGTCGCGGTGGCAGTGAAGCACTCTCGGGAAGATGACGGTGATCAAGTCGGCCGTTGATTCTCGCAAGAGGCGTGATCGAAGCGCAGGGACCCTAACGTCGAAGAGGGACGGAGGCGGGAGGGATGACTCGTCTTGGATGGACTGACTCGGCGCGAAGAAGATAAGATAAGGCGAGGGACCGGGGAGGCGGTAAGTGGCGGTTAAGAGCAGCCCCGTGGAAGATGGAAGGGTTGAAGTCGGAGGAGGAAGAGAGGAAGGCGGGAGGGGGGAGAAACGTGCTTGTAGATGAAGTAAAATCCGAGTTGCAGTCAGAAAGGGTAAGAACGAGGAAGATCAGGGTAGGAACGAGAGAGAAAAGAGGTGACGGGAGATTGTCGCGGTTTATCAAGGTTCCAGGTGCATCCAGCAGCGAAGATCCACGGGCGCCGTCGGCCGGAAAGCGAACGAGGACAATGGGGACGGGAGTCGAGACAAAACGCCAGGGCACCAGTCTCCCGCCCAAGTCCCTCCACAATGTCAGGGCCCAACCCGCCCCGCCAAACCGCCAACGATGTGATGGTCACGCAGTGTCTCGGATCCGTGGCCAGCGCAGGGCGCCGCCTGTCCTTGCTGTCGCTGCCTCCGATCGGGGTTGGTTGGAGGTCGCAGTCACCTCACCCTCGCGCCAATCCACACTGCAACATGGTCTGCCAGGGTCAGCCGTCCAGCACGTCTTCTTGGGCCGGGCTTGCTGATACGGAAAGCAGCACTCACTTGTTGGTCTGCAGGCGCCGCCACCAGTAATTACTATGCAGTACTTTTCAAGTTTGCCATCATGCCGTCCTCACGGGGGTTGCTTACATGACCGCCCAGCTCGAACATGATGGAATCCTGAAAGGGGCCTAGACTATCAAATAGTCCGGACTGATCAGGCACCTCTTTGTCCTAAAATTCTTTCTTCAACAAGTACCACTGCATATGAATCAGTTTTTGGTTTTTTGCTTACCCACGTCTTCAGCCAGCCAGACACCTTGATGCCTCCAAACCAACGTCGCTGACTGCACTTTCATCTGCACTCCTTCGAGTTTGCACTCCCTCGAGTTGCAAGGATACCCAAGCCCGTCGAAGGCACGCAAAGCCCCATCTTGCAAACCCTTTCCTCAGCGCTTCCTTCGACTGGAATCTTCCCTACTCGCCCGGAACTCAGCTGCCTTCTCTCAAGGCAACAAGCTCCCGCAGCAACTCCTATGGCTGCCGCCTCTGCCGCTACTAAGATCTGACACTGCGGCTGCCACTCTGGAGTTTCGGTGCCTGCGCTTGGGAGTTTGCTTTATGCATGACAGCCTCCAACGACAAAGCGTCTGAGCAAACAACACCCTCGAGCCAGAAGGAGCCAAAAGACTCGATCCATGGAGGCTTCCGTCCTAGTGCCTGCCGCCTCACCCATGCAGCCCACAGAGGCTGGCTTCAAACCACCCCTGCGTTTGTTCTGCAGGTGTGGTGCGTCGCCGCAAACTCACGATGCTGCTGCCCTGCTGTATGACATGACGCACTTGAAGCATGCACTTTGCCAATAATCCTGCGACAACGCCAAATATTGGTTTTCATTTCGTGTCGACTGCGACAATTATCCTCCTCATCCAAATCGACGATAGCCCTAAAACCTTTGATCAAGCCCCAAGGTCATAGTAGATGCAGTTCCCCGTCCTGAAGTTGTAGATGAACGAATGCCGGCTGGCATTCCTCATCTCCCACGCCGCCTTCGACTTGACCATCTCGGCGTGGATCTCCCGCACGTACTTCTTCTCCGCCGTCGTCACGCTGTGCTCCAGCTTCCTCCAGCTCTCCGCGTCCGATAGGCACGTCTCCCTAATCATGTCCATGACCTGATCCGTCGTCTCCACGGCCAAGATGGGCCCGTCCAGGAACGAGTGCACCAGGCTCGCCGCGCTGAACTGCGCCTGCTCCACCACCGTCCTCCGGTTGAACTTTTTGCTCCGCGTCCCCGCCACCATCACCCGCACATCCTGCTCGTGCTCGATGACCGGGGTCGACTCGGACTGCTGCTGTACGCCGCGCATCTTGACCACCGCCTTGGAGTCGCGCTCGCGCATCTCGCCCCGCAGCCACGACAGCAGCTGCGCGATCGGCAGGTCGACGTCCGGCGTGTCCTTTTTGTCCATCGTCTTGACTTTGACGATGGCGTCCTGCTTGATGATGACAATCCAGCAGTAGCCCTCGTCGCGGTTACGGGCCAGCAGGTCTTCCGGTGATCGCGCGTCTTTGGCGAGCTCCGCGCTGATGCCGTTCGCCCAGAGCGTCTGCAGGATTTCTATTCCCATGGATCGCAGGATCGCCGCGTCGAAACTGGCGACAAGCGCATCGCACTGACAACATGTTAGCAACTTGATGAAGAGACTGTTTGAAGCTATGACTTACTCTTCGAGTGTTGTGAAAGATATTATTAGTGTCTTCCTCCGTCTTCTTGAGGAACGCTTTGCCGCTCGTCTTGGGCACCCTAGATAGCTTCTCCCAGTTGAGGTTGAAGCCCACGGCGTGCCGTTCTTCGTAATGGCTACCGATCCTGGGCCGTTTCTCTCTGATAAGACTGTCATACCGGCCACCGGCGGCAAATACGTCTTTGACTTTCTTGTCGTAGACGCAGGAAAACATGATTCCTCCCGTGTAGAAGCTTTCCTTGAGACTGTTAAGAGGGGTGACATAAATCTTGCTTGCGACTCCCAGTCGCTTGGCATATTCTGAGACTTCTTTCAGATGAGCCAGAGTTGATGACGCTCTTCGATACATGTCTGTCCCCTCAAAAATTGACTTCAACTTAGAGAACGCCTTTGAAGGGGTGTCTAACCGAATTAGCTTCGTCCGTGTTCTGTGAAGGATTGACATACCTCTGAAGTCGAAGCGCTGCAACTCATCCACGCTCGTAGCCGACAAGCCAACAATAGGAGATCGTAATTGTACCCTAATCTTCTGCCAAGTCTGGCTGTGGATGTTCAGATTGCTGAGAATGTCAGCAGCAGCTCGCCGTGATACGGGATCTACACGGCAATGGTCAAAGATCAACTGCAACAGATCCGAGTGTCCCAAATGAAAGCACATCTGGCTTGACGACAAGGACGGAAATACGGCGATGATCTCGTCAAGAACCTTGATGACCTCCGCTTCTTTGAGAGCCAAGTCCAGGGTATCAGTTGTGACGATGTCAAAGTCAACCTCGCCAAGCATCAGAGGCTGGCCTGTATCGTTTCTATCGCGGAAGACGTTGCCGAAAGTAAAAATCCGTTGGACGCTCGCGCTTCCGCTGGCCTTTGCCAGCATTCTCGCATGGCCCATAGTGAGATCGAACGGCAGCTGAAGCACCATTCCGTTCGCATCCAGCAGCTTCACGGCGTTTGAGTCGTTGTAGTGCGATGAGCGAGGGTACAGGCAGTTCCGTTGGCACTCCAGTGCGCCGTGCCGGCGGAAGATGTCTATCAGTGTTGCCTTGACAGTACTCAGGTTCACCAAGTCCGTCTCGCTGGGACTCGTCTCGTTCATGTCCCACGCATAGTCTTTGGCCTGCTCCACTGGTCGCGCAAACAAGGTCGACAGCATCTTCTTGTAGTACGGCGAGCTAGGATCCGCAAGACCGGCGAGAGTGCGCCTGATGGTTTCGCTTTCCATCTGGACAGGCAGTTTTCCGCTCTGCAGTAGCTCAGCGCTGGAAGGACGTTCCTTTGGATTGTGTGTTAATAGAGAAGTGACGATCTCGGTTTGTATCTTGTCGGCTGGCCTGAAGTCTGATGGAAGCACTGGGGGTGATTGACGAAGCTGCTCAATCACCATGGCTCTCTGCATGCCTAGCATGGGTTGGTAGCACATTTCGAAGAAGATAATTCCAAGCGAGTACATCTACGTACTAATTAGCATCTTGAGTTGAAACCTGGTTGAGAGCTCTTACATCGACCTTGGAACTGTACATTCCTTGTGAACCAGACCGCACCTCCGGGGCCGCATACGACGTTGTGCCGATGCTTCGGGTGATGTCGTCCGATTCCATGGCATTTGGGAGGCTTCTGTCAACAGCGAATTGGCCGCTGGTGGCCAGACCAAAGTCTCCTATCTTGACATTATCCGTCCCATCGCTGCTGTGGGCAATGAAAACATTTTCAGGTTTCAGATCTCGATGAACAATGCTGAGACCGTGGATATGAGCAAGACCTTCGAGTATTT
Source organism: Colletotrichum gloeosporioides (assembly GCF_011800055.1). Taxonomy (NCBI): domain Eukaryota; kingdom Fungi; phylum Ascomycota; class Sordariomycetes; order Glomerellales; family Glomerellaceae; genus Colletotrichum; species Colletotrichum gloeosporioides. The sequence continues at coordinate 603,525 of NW_025544652.1, read as the reverse complement.
GTCTGAATAAGCGCCATATCTCAGGGGTATTTTGATACAGCTTTCGGGTGATCAAATCGCGAAGTGTCTACCCGTGGTCAGCGAAGAACATGTTAGATGTAAAGCCAGAACTCACTCGTTTCTCACAGTACTCCATAGAAATGTAGAGGATGGTTCTGAAGGGCCGCTGAGATCTGGCTCTAGCATGCGCTCGAACATGCCCGACAGCCCGGTTGCTGTCTTCTTCCTCAGATTCACTGTCTTCCTCCGAATCGTCTTCATCCTCCTCATCGTCGTCGTCTTCTTCCTCTTCAGAATCGTCATAGCCGAACTCAATTTGCGGGTGACTGGATGACATAAAGTCCAATCCTCCAGTGCTCGTAGCAAAGTGAATCGCCGGGCTCTGGGAAATGGTGTCTTTGGAGTCCTCCGTCGCGTCCTCCGTGGAGGTATCACCCTCGGTGTCCGACTGGTCCGCAATCTCCTCGACCCAAGTGTTATAGTAACGAACCACGGCTGGGTGACTCAGCTGGGACAGAAGTCGGACCTCTTTCAGAATTTCCGTGAGACTGGCTTGCGATCGCTGGCTGACCTTTTTGATAGCGTAGATCTGTCCGTCAAGCTTTTTCCGAGCCTTGACAACCTCTCCGAAGCCTCCTTTTCCTAGACGGCCTTCCTCATCAAAGTCCTCCCGGTAACGTGATGAGGTGGTTCCCCTGTTCGTCAAGATTCCTCTGTTCGTTGACTCGCGCCTGAGCCTCGGTGGCATGGGTGACAAAGAGCCGAGGGAATGGTAGCTCGACATGATGGCCGTGTTGTCTTCCACCACTACCGGCGCGTCTGTGGCAAGGAACTCGCTTGAGCCGAGCTCAAAAGCGCGAGGTCTCTTCTTAGGGTCCATTTTGAAGAGTTTCGTGACCAACTCGTGCAATGGTTTTGAAAGAGATAGGGAATCGAAGACATCAGCTGGTGACCGATACTTCTGGGGGACGTCAAGCCCAAAGATCATCTGCAGGAAGACGAGGCCAAAGTCCCAGATGTCCGTCTTCGCTGTATAATGCGGCTTCGATAGGGTTGCAATCTCGGGTGGCAGCCAGTAGGCAGACTTGGCAGAGCTTAGGCCAGGTGGTGCCTGTCCTTTCGAAGAAATATTGTGCAATTCTCTCTGATAGCTTGCATCAGACAACTTTGGCACCACCTCCCCAGTTTGCTCTCTGAAAAGCAGGATATTCCCTGGATGGATATCTTGATGAACGAGCGACTTGTTGTGGAGGAAGTTCAAGGCATCCAAGAGGTCCCTCGTCCAAGCGCGCACCTTACTGGTGTCTAGACGATCAGCTAGATCCAGCAACTCAGATAGAGAGCCCTTCTCAGCGCTCGGGGTGAGGACGCTGACGGTCCAGAGATGCATCGACGACTTCTCTGCGTTGTTCTTCTCCTGCTCCACTCTGAAGTCCAGAACCTCAAGCAAATTTCGATGGCGAACCTGTTTCAGCGTCTCAAGCTGGTTCTCTAGGGACTGGACCTGCTTCTTGAAAACAGCAATGTCCTTTGTAGCAGGACGCAAAGTCGTCTCCTTCAGGGCCAAGTTGGGGCATTCTTGGCCATTGGGAACGATAGGCCAGACAGAATAGACGGAAGAAAGGGGACCTTTTGCGACCTCAGACTTTCCGAAGACAGCCTGGAATGAGATGATATTTCCAGTCTTGTCTGTAGTCTGACAGGGACGATCAAAGACGATGCGCCCGCTCTCGGTACCGTTTATCCCGCCCATGGTGCTAAGCGGCGACATCCCGTTCGGGTTTTTCTTCTTGCGTGACTCTTTGGCCTTCTCTTTCTGGCGCTTAAGTTCAACTTGCAGCAGGCCGCCGAGTACTCTCTCTTCCTCCTTGCTCTCTTCCTCTTTCTTCCGCTCCTCCTCTTCTTTCTGTTCCTGCGCTAGTTTGGCAAGGAACGCTTCGTGGGTGGCCCTCTCTTCTTCAAGTGAGGGCAACTCACGACCTTTCGCCTTGGCTTGCGCGGCGTCTTCCAAGATGTCTCTCAGTCCTTCCACAATACGATCTACCATCTCCTGCTCCTCGGTAGCGAAGACCCTCGGTTGTATCTCGAGGTACTTCTGAAGTTTGAACAGCACAACCTCACGAAGGTCGCCGGTATCTTTCAAAGTCAACAGTGGTGGGCTTTTAGGATACGTGGCTGTCATTACGACGCTCAGTGTGACGGCGAAGTCTTCGTCTGAAGAAGCCCTAATGCGAACGTCGAACGCAGGTTCTGATTTCTAGTGAGGCATCAGCACTGCTTTTGCGCCGGTGAGTCGTTATCGACGATGACGTCTTTACCTTCCAAGCACTATGTGTCTCTGCATGCTTCACGAAGTCCTCCCCGTACATGGATTCCAGAACGATAAGTTCGTTCTGCTGGAGCTCCTCATATTCAGTTTTTCTGGTTCTCTCGGGACTCCTGGGTTTGAGTCCCGGGAAGCTTGAGTCATCTTTTTTCTTAGTCGGTAGGTTGACGGGCTTGTTCCATACCCCAGATGATTTCGACGCCATATCGTAACGACGAGAAAAGGCTTGACAAATCACCACAGCATAAGCCGTGATAATCCGTTAAGGGTAAGCCATGTTGTTCTGCAATATTGTGGTAATCTGGTTCAAATGTATGTGTTGATGATGGGCTAAAAAGGAAAAAAGGCAAACGAATTTCAGCTGACCGGGTTGAAGCGCCACCAGGCATCGACCGCTATTCGCCTTGCTTGATGCGCTGTCACAGTACGGCTGTTTAGGCGTACGTCAAGTGGGGGTTGACAGCGACAGCTGGTGCCCCTCACTGATGACGCCCATTGCCTCAGGGGTCCTTTCAGTGGAGATTGGTAGACAGAGGTCTGGACAGAAACGCTAGCGAGGGGCAAACAACGCTGGGCACCGTGATGGCACTGTGCGCGGACTGTATGGAGCACGCGGAGGAAGCGACGAACCACGGACGCGCCATCCACATGCGGTAACAAAGTAAACAACCAAATTCGACATGGAACCACATCCGTTCGCCGCGGTCAGATCACCAACTACAAACTAATTAAAAACCCTCCAACACGCCAGCGCAGGTAATGCGATCGCTTTGGGCGAGCATTGCGGACTTGCTACACGCCACGGCCAGCAAGTGAACCAGTTCACCCGCGCCTTCAACCTTCATTGCGGACATCATTCATTCCCCACGAAAGCAAGGATGCTGGGCTGGGTACTTAGGCGAGGATTGGAGGGCGCGTCTGGAGGAAACAGAGCACAAGCAGGCGGAGGAGGTACAGATCACCAACACCAACACCAGACACACGATATGCCAGGTCTGACTAACATTGCAGCAGATGACACCACCCAGATCGAGCAACCAGACACGCCAGCGCCCGTCTTCGCCGCCCGAGCATTGAAAAGCGCAATCTTTGGCACTCCTGCCCGTGACGACGATCGCGACCACCGTGCCGCCAGCATGTCGCGCAACAGGAACGTAGACGACTCCGAAACCGAGTCGCGTACACCGGTGAAGCAGCCA
>NW_025544714.1:276475-289301 GCF_011800055.1 Colletotrichum gloeosporioides | reverse complement strand
CCTAGGATTTCCCTAGGATTTCCCTAGGAAACTATATATAGAATCCTAAGAGATTTCCTAAAGATTTCCCTAAGATTTCCTTAGGAAATACTTAGAGTATTCCTTAGAGAAATCTCCTAGGAATCCCTTAGAAGAAGTATTATAATATTATATCTTTTTACCTATACTTATATATAATAATTAGTAATATAATTAATTTCTAGTTAATAGAGTAATAATATTATTTAGACTAGTAGAAAAAAAAACTAATAAAGTATTAACTCTTTCTAATCTTATTAGGATAAGTAATAAATTAATAACTTTATTAAGAATATATTATAATTACTATATTTATAGACTTAAAGGAACTATAAAATATTCCTTAGGATCTTAAGGAACTATCTATACCTTTAGACCCCTTTAGTATTACTAAATTCCTTTATAGTTATTAAGTTTACTATAATTAGCTCTACTTTCTTATTATACCTACTTTTCTTATTAATTAACTTCTATTAGTAATAAAATCTACTTTTAATATAAAGAGAAATTAGTACTTAATTATAAAGGAAACTAAAAAGAATATTAAGACTTATTTAATTTATCTAAGCTAGTTTAAGAAAAATATCTTTACCTAGCTAGATAGGGAAGAATATTATTAAATAGTTATCTTTAATTACTTTAAAAAAGGGCTACTACTTTAATAGTATAATAATATAGAAATAAATAGTAGTAAAGCTCTAACTAGATAACCTTTAAACTTATTTTTATTATAAGAAAGCTAAAATACCTAAGAACTAATTACTCTAATTTCAGTAGATCTATTAGAGATCTTAATAGTTTAAAGAGAACTATATATTATTATTAAAATCCTAAGAATATAAGGGGTAGCTAAAGTATTTTATCTCTTAATAAGTAAACCCCTAATAAGAAATTTATACCTAGCTAGTATACTACTACTAAGTAATATATCTTACTCTAAACTACTTATAAAGCTATAATATAGAATCTCTAATATTAATTAAGATTTCCCTATAGTTTACTATATATAGTACCTAAAGTTTCTAATTAGAATATTATAGAATAAATACTAAGAAACTAGCTAAACTTCTTCTATTAAGATAAGTAAGATATTATAGAAAAAACTACTAAAGTTAGAACTATTTAGTAATAATAGTAATACTAGAGGTAATAAAGCTAAAAAGGTTTTCTAAAGTAATATTTAATTTTATATAAAAGAAATTAGATAGTTTAAGTTAATATTAAGATATAATAACCTTAAGTATAATTAACTAGAAGGTATTAAAACTATTTAGATAAGTATTAAGTAGTTTATTAATTTATTTAAATAATATACTCTTTAGTCTTTATAATATATTATTATTACTACTACTAACTTATATTTCTATCTACTAAATATAGTATAAAACTAATTCACTAGAGATTTATTTCTAGAATAATAAGTATTATTATATAACCTTTATAATAGACTAAATTTATAGGTAAAATAGCTACTAAAACGTTTTTATATACCTTATATTATTATATATACTTACTTAAATTACTTTTAATATACCTTAGAAGATATAAAAGATAATAAAGATCTTAAATACTTTATAGCTAAGGTTAGCTAACTAATATATACTTATAACTATCTAAAGTCTTAGATATTTAAGCTAATTTATAACTAAATTAACTTTAATCTAATTACTAAATAATCTTAACTAATTAACTAAGAGGACTAAAACCTTTAACTTTAAGAACTTATAGATTACTAAAAAGGTTAGAAAAGAAATATTACTTAAGGAGGATAGAAATCCTTAGTAAGGCTAATTAAGAACTCTATAGCCTTACCTTCTACTAGGAAATCTTAGTATTTATAGAATAAAGTCTAAGACCTCTCTAGTTTAGTTTATATTAAGAAGGAGTTTACTAACTAAGTTAGTAATCTAGCTCCCTAACCTAGGGAAAACTAAGAGAATAATAAGGAAAAGCTTTATAACTACCCCTAAAATAATTCTAACTACCCCTAGAATAAATCTAACTAACTAAACTTCTAGAAAAGGTTAATATATTAGTATAAAAAGGATAGTATAAACACTATATAGGATATATATATCTAGAATTATAATAAAACTATTAATACTATAATTATAAAAGAAATAGAGGAATAAAGATATTATATAATATATATATATTATCCTAATCTACTAGCTAACCTTAAGGATACTAGCTTAAATAATAATACCTCTAATAAAGAAGAAATTAAACTAGAAGAGGAAATAAACTTTATTAATAATAATTTAGTAGAGAATAACTATTAGTATATCCCTAAATATAATAATACCTTTTTCCTATTTAGTTACTATTATAACTACTTCCTTCTTATAAATAAGAAAAAGTAGTAGTAATATAATCACTATTTAACCTACTAAAATATAATAATAATAACCTTTAGAAAATAAGCTATAAAATACTTAAAACCCCTATAATATCCTATATAATACTACTTATATAAAAATCTAAACTAATTTAAGTTTAAATAGTTTATAAATAAAAGCTTATATTAATACTAANTTATATTAATACTAAAGCTTTATAATATATTATTTAAGAGGATATTTTTCTCTTAATCTTAAGGTATATTATTAATAGAAGTAAAAAGAAGAAGCTCTCTAGTATAAGATAAGTTTAAATACTTAGCTAAGCTAGTTTTAACTTATATATTTAAGGAATATAAAATAATACTTTAATAGCTATTATCCTTTATTTAGAAAGATAGGTTATTAAATATTTAAGTATAAGTATATTAATTAGCTAAGAATTTAATATTTATAATAAACTTAACGTTTTAAACTTATAAGGAATAATCTATATAAGTATATATAATAATCTTAAAATTCCTACTATTATTTTTACTAAATATTTACTAAGGAATTATACTACTTAAGTAAATATAAATATAATAATTCTACTTTATTTAGGAGTATTAGTTTTTATTTATATAGTATAAGGTTTAAAATAGAGTTACTCTTATTTTAACTTAAGTATAATAGTATAATAAATACTATAATAAGTTAAGATTTCTTAGTTTTTATTACTAATTACTCCTTAGAAATAATAAGGATTTAGTAAAACTAATAATTAGGAACCTTCTAATTATTAGAAGGAGATATTATTATATTAATAGTAGTATTTTTAGATATAGAATTAGGGGATACTATAAACTATACTTCTAAAAATACTTTAAATAATTTCCTAGAGATTTCTCTAGTAAATAAATTATTACTTAGAGATAAAGATATCTTTAAGGACTACTTTAATAAAGATTAGAAGATTAGTATTAAATAAAATAAAGAATATAAAGGAAAGTATATACTAAAAGGAGTAACTATTTTTAATTATAATAATATTTTTATTATATATATAAACTATATTATTACTAATTTCTCTTCTATTTAGAAGCTTATAAGACTTATTAAGGTTACCCCTAAAGAGGAAATAATTATTCCCTTTATCCTTAATTATTATAAATATAAGATTAACTAATAATTATTCTTAGTTAGAATAGAAGACTAGGAATTTATTAATAAAAAGATAGATAATATATATAACTATAGATAAGCTAAATAGGTTAAATTTCTTATACTATTTAGTACTTCTATCTTTATAGTATAGAGAATAGTTAATAGGAAATAGAAAGGATAAATAGTTATTAACTTCTAAGCTTTAAATAAGGTTACTATCCTAGATATTTACTTCTTACCCCTCTAATTAGAAGTAATCTAAAAAGTTAGAGGTAAGAAATATATTACTAAAGTTAATACTTAAATATTCTTCTATTAGTTTTTAATTAAGAAGGAGTATTAAGAAAGACTTATAATAGTTAACTATTATAAATAAGAAATATTAACTATAGTACTTATAGGATTTAAGAACTCTTTAGTCTATATATAATGCTTTATTAATACCCTCTTAAGGGATTTCTAAGCTTTTACTTAAGCCTTTATTAATAATATTATTATTACTTCTAAAATAGAGGATAAGTATAAAGCTTACTTAAGGGTAGTCTTTAAAGTATTAGAGGAATAAGTAATTACTTTTTTACTAGATAAGTTTTTTATTAGTTTCCTATTTATTAAACTACTTAGTTTTAATATAAATATTTTTAACTTTTAGAATATAGAGGATTAAGTATATACTTTTAAGTTTATAGAATTCCCTAAGAATCTTTCCTCTTTAGAGAAATAGCTAAACTTTACTAGATATCTATATTACTTTATAACTAGATATAATATTTATAATAAACTACTATAAACCTATAAAACTAATTTATTAGTAGAAAGTAGATATTAAGGGAAGTATATTAAGTTTACTAGGAAATATTTTTATAAAAGTATTACTTTCTAGTTAATTTAAAGGGAATTAGACTTATTTAAGGATATTAAATAAGTACTTATTAAAGCTAATACTCTATTTTATTATAACCTAAACTATATACTATTTATATAACGAGATATTATTTATAAGTAAGGTTTTAAGGCTATATTATTCTATTTAAAGTATAATATAGAATAGAAGTTAAGTATTATAATACTATAAATAGTAGTAGAACTTATTATATTCCTTAGCTAATTATTATTTAATATTAAGTAAAAATATTAGCTAATTAAGCTAGAGGTTTTATATTTAGTCTAAATAATTTATAAAGTTTATATATTAGTTTAGTCTACTTAAAAGAATCTATTTATTATCCTAATAGATTATACTTCTATAGCTAAAGTTATATAGTAAATAATATTATTTACTATAGATTAGAGATAAGCTAACCTCTATTTAGTTCTTATAGTAGAGTTCCTTTATTAGTTTTAACTCCTATATATCTATATCTTAGGAGTTATAAATATAGTAGCTAATATACTTTCTTAAATTCTATTAGGGAATAATTATCTAAACCTAGAGGAACTAAAATAGCTTAATAAAATATAGGATAAGTCTACTATTTATTAGTCTACTAATATAAGGATTTCTCTAGAAATATATAAGTATATCTAGAGAGGATATAAAGATATACTTAAATAAAAGGGATATATTAATATACTAAAAACTATAGACCTTAATTTCTACTTACCCTTTAACTTAGACTAAAGACTACTATATTTTATAGAAATTAATAGAAAATAAAAACTCTATATTCTAAATAAAGTAGTTTAAGACTTTATTATAGCTATTTATAATAAGAATTAATACTATAGTAATAAAAAAGTATAATATAAACTATAAGATAAGTTTATTATTAATAATATAATAACTAAGATTAAGAAATATTATAAAACTTATTCTATATATAGATTACTTAGGAAGGATAGAGGTAAACTAATTAGTAACTTTTAGCTTATTATAATACCTCTAATTCCCTTTTATATAATTATAATAGACTTTATTATAAGACTACTTAAGGTTTCTACTAATAATACTATTTAGAAATTATTAAGATTTACCTTTTATAACTTAGTAATAACTATTACTAATAAATTCTCTAAGTCTACTATAATTATATTAGGAAATACTTTATATATAGCTATAGAATAAGTATTAGTTCTTATTAAGATACTTATACTTTATAACTAAGGAATTCCTTATAGTATTATTTTAGATTAGAACCTTAAGTTTCTATTAGAATTCTAATAAACTTTATAGAAGGAAATAAATATTAAGCTGAAATTTTTAATAATATACTACTTATAGACTAATAGCTAGTCTAAAAAGAAGAACTAAATAGTTAAAATATACCTCTAAGTTTAATATATAACTTTCTCTAATAAAACCTAGATCTATAGTATTATATCTATCTAATTTAGCCTTAATAATATATATATAGCTATAATTAAATACTCCCCTAATAAGCTTATATATAACTTTAAAACTAATAAGCTATTAAACCTCTTAAGTAATATTAATATTATTTCTAACTATAACTTATTTTAAGAAGAAATAAAGATCTCTATTATAGAGGGGTAGATATATATAAAATAAATTTTTAATAAAGAATATTAATATATTATATTTAGATTAAGAGATTTTATATATCTCTACCTTAGAAAAAGGTATTAGCTATTAGGGAAACTATTACTAAAAATATCTCCTTAATATATTAAACTAATTAAAGTACTTAAATAAGTTAGACTACTAGTATATTAGTTAGACCTCTTATTAATAATAAATATCTACTTAGTTATTTTAATTATATATTTTATCTTAGTAATAAACCTATAGGATAATCCCTTCTATAGAATACTACTACTAGCTATCTTAGTTAATATAGATAACTTAAAGTAAACTAAATAGAGGGATTAGTTTATATATTATAAGATTAAAAAGATCTTAGATAAATATATTCTCTATTAAGGTAGAGGATTAAGTAAAACGTAATACCTAATTAAGTAGAAAGATTTCCTATATTTCTATAATATATAGATAGATATAAATACTATAGAAACTAATAAGTTAGTTAAATTATTTAAATAATAACTTATAGAAGTATAAACTAAATATAACTATAGTAAACCTATTTTAATTCTATTTACTAAATAATCCCCTTCTTTAGAACTAAAGGAATTACTAGCTAATAATTAGAGAAAAAAAAGTAAACTAAAATATAATAAAGGAATAATCTACTTATATATATCTAAAAGGATTTCACTAAGATTTCCCTAGAATAATAGATAAAAGATTTCTTTAGGAAACTAAAGAGTAATATCTATATATCTAGATTAATAAAGTAGATTATTTCTTAGGGAAGTACCTTATTATTTATATAGGCTAGTTATTAGCTAATAGAACTATATAGTTTAAATAGTACTTTCTAAAAACTTTAATACTATAATAATAGATATAATAATACTAAATAGCTCTTTCTTTAAGAAATCTTTAAGAAAAAGTATATTAAGCCCTACTTTTAGTAATAATATACCTTCTACCTTTTACCTTTTATTTTTTTTTTTAACTACTTATAACTTTTATTTTTCCTTCTCCTCTTTATTATTACTAGCCTNTTTTTTTTTTTAACTACTTATAACTTTTATTTTTCCTTCTCCTCTTTATTATTACTAGCCTATATTATCCCCTCACTATAAGAAAGGAATATACTTATAATATAGTTATTATTTTTACTAAGTTTTTAATAAGATATACTTTATTTTAAATTTATCCTAAACCTTATATATTAATTCCTATCTAAAGACTATTTTTACTATATTAAGTATTATCCCTACTTTAAATATAATTATAACCCCTATAACTTTAGTTTTAAAGGATACTTTTATACTATTTATATTTATAGAAGTGAGGAAGAACTATTAAGAAATAGTAAAGTTATTAGATCTATTATTATTAATCTCCTAAAAAATAACCCTACTTAGGCTAATAATTACTACTATTAAGCTATTTAGCTAAGATATTTTAATTTTAAGTGTTTATAAATCTAATTTATTATCTTTTAGTTATAAAACTACTTTAATACTTCTGAGGATATAAATATTACTTACTAAGTTTATATAGAGAACTTATAGCTAAATATTATTTTTACTAAAGGTTATAAAATACTCTTAATCTTTAAGAACTAACTAGCTTATTTAATTCTCTAGTTACTAGCTTTTATACTTAATACCTATATTACTAACCTCATACCTTAAACCTTAATTCCTAAAGAGGATTTTAACCTTTCTATAGATACTTAAGACTCCTTATATAAATTAGATTTCTTAGAAAATTCCTAAAAAGAAGATAATAATATACTTAATATAGCTCCTACTCCTATTAATAACTATACTTTTAGTAATACTTATTTATATAATAGCTATAGCTAGTATACTAAAGAGGAGGATATTAACTACTTTCTTATTATAGTTAAGTTAATTTATAAAGCTATTATAAACTTTACTAATAAGGACCTTAACTAAAAGAAGTATTATAATATCCTAATAAGCTTTATTAAGAAGAACTTAAATATACTTAAGAAGCTATAGGAGTTTCTCTTTAGTAAAGATATCTAAGAAATAAATATAAAAGAGTACTCTATTACCTTTATATAATTAGCTAAAGTCTCTAGTAATAAGAAGTATTATTTTAATAAAATTAATAATATACCTATTAGTTAAGGTATTTTATTCTTATTTATACCTTAAACTATTACTACTAATAAAACTACTAAAGCTTTTAGTACTTCTAATATTATACTTAAGAAGATTAAAGAAAAAGACTACCTTCTTAATTAATAATAATACTTAAATAATACTTTCTATAATAATATTACTTTACTTTATACTTAAATTAAACCTAATTTCTTTTACTTCCTCCCTTAAAACTTAAACCTTTACCTTATTATATTTAATTTTTAAGGTATTATCTACTATAAGCTAGTTATAATAACTTTATATAAGATTCTCTCTACCCTTTAAGATATTAAGTCTTTTATAATTAATTTTAACTTTTTAAGCTTAATTAACCTACTTAAGAGTAATACCTTTATTACTAAATTCTCTATTTACTAAATTAAAGAGAATAAGCTATAATTTACTTATAATACTAATAATAAGAAGCTTATAAAAAAGGTTTATAAGTAGAATATTACTAAGGAGTTTTAAATACTTTTCACCTCTTTTTCCTTTAACTAGACTAAAGGTTACTAAGTTTTTTACTATACTTTAGTTAATAATATTTTAGCTTAAACTATAATTAATAAATCTTATAATAACTTTATTAAATTCTTAGAGATTATAGATAAAGAATATAATAATAATATTACTATTACTNTCTAGTTAGGCTAAGCTTAAGATATTTACTACTTCTAAGAAATAAATATATAGGGATTATATTAAAGTAGAAGTTTATATATAGTGATATTAATAGGAATAGAGAAACTTATAAGCTAGATTAAGTAAATAGATATAGAAAGTAAAATAAAATAGATTTTATAAAACTTACTTTCTTAATAGTTTATTTCTTTTATAATTTCTATATAGTTTTACTCTTAGTATTCTTCTCTTATAAACCTTACTATATTTAAATTCTCTTATATTACTTCTTATAATTAAGCTAGTTTAATAACTTTATTTATTAGTAGTATTAGTCTAAGTAAATATTTTCTACTCTTTTACTATAATTTCTACTTAAACTATTATTTAATAATATTACTAAGAAGGCTTATTAATAAACTTCTTAAATCTATATAGTTACTATTATTATTACTACTATTCCTCTATAAGGTTTATTATAAATTCCCTACTAACTTATACTACTATAATTACTATTATTTCTCTATAATTTTATTATAATTTCCTTATAAAATTATATAGTTACTACTACTACTATTTCTCTATAATTTTACTATAATTTCCCCCTATTAGAATAGTTTATTAGTATTAAGGTTTATAGATAAAACTTACTCTTTTTATAGAGGAGTAATTATTATATTATAGTTTAGGATTTCCCTATAATTTCCTAGAGGGGATTAAGTATAGACTTCCCTAGGATTTCCTTAGGATTTCCCTAAAAAACTATATATAGAATCCTAAGAGATTTCCTAGAGATTTCCCTAAGATTTCCCTAGGAAATACTTAAAGTATTCCTTAGAGAAATCTCCTAGGAATCCCTTAGAAGAGGTATTATAATATTATATCTTTTTACCCACGCCTATACGTAATAATACTTTTAATAAACTTTATTCTAATAGTTTATTATTTTAGATATCCTATAAGTTAGCTTTATATAATATTCTAAAGTAATTATACTTAACTACTTTAAGTATTTTAATAACTTTAGTAACCTTAGTAATTTAAATAAAATAGTTTAAGATATATTAATAGATTAAGTTTAATATATTATAACTAAATTTAATAAAATCCTATAAAGTTTTAAGTACTAAAGATTTAAACTTTAATAGTTTATAAATAAATTAAAGCTATTATAAGAACTAATTAATTTACTTACTTTAAAAGCTATTATAAAGTATAAAAAACTATATAATAAGTATTTAAAATATAATAATAAAGGGAAATTTTTAAACCTACTAAGTAAGGAATAACTAACTCTATTAGTATTAAATAAGGGCCGCTAGCCTTATATTATGAAATTTAACTAGTATTAACTGCAAAAGCTAGACTAGTCCCCTCGCCCTCTGCTAACGACCTTCAGGTCACGTGACTTTCAGACTTAGACATCTTCTTTACCTCCACGCTCCTCCAACTTCAACCATTACAACGAGCCTCAACCGTCTTCCTCCAGCCGCCTCCATCTCCATCAGTCTCCTCCATTTCTCACACTATATTCAATCCGCGCCCGTCTTCTATCATCTCCTTTGCTGTTCAGACGTCTGCGCTATAAGCTCCGCCAGGCGCAGGGGCCCCAAGGCCTCCATGCCGTCGCGCCGTTCAGATAACATCTTCCGCCCTACTACGCAGTCTCAACAGCCCTACTGCCGTCAGCCATACTCTCAATATATTCGCCCTTCCTAACTTACTAACTACTTAGGCTGCCTTAACTATCTCAAGGAAGCTTATAAGATATTTATAGGCGTTAAGATTATTATTAGTAGCCTTAACTATATCTATATCAATCTTAAGGCTATATAACTGCTATAGATCATCTTTATTAGTTATAGCTTTAAGTAGGTATAGCTAAGTAAATTTAAAAAGGGTTATCTTATTAGTATAAATAAGTAAACTATAACTAAAGCCCTTAATATCCTTAACTTTAGTCTTATAGATTAAGTTATCTAGCTTAGCTTTACTTAGCTTACATACATATTTAAAGAGGGGGAAGGATATTATAGTTACTATATATATAAGAGGAGGATATAAGGAATAAGCTTAAGGCCTCATTTAAAGTAGTAGTTAAGTTCTTATACTATAGCTATAAGAACCCTTTTAGCTATAGTAGCAAAAAGTCACACTATTAAGTTTACACCTTTAAGTATAAGTTCAAGCTATCGCTAAGCTCTAGCTACTGTAAATACTATTAGCGTTCTGCGTTATAGATAACACCTTTACAATATTATAAACAACGCTCTTATAAATAATAGCGTTACAAATAATACTCTTACTAGTACGTTTTGCCGCCCTACCACCTGCCCACCTACCCTCTTCTATATAGCTAGGGATAAGTTAAGCTAAGAGTTAACAACTAGTTATACTAAGATTTATTTATTTACTTTATTAAGATCAGGTATAAGTTAAAGTACTGCTATTAGGTTTAAAATATAAAGAAAAAAAATATATAGAGTGAACTGCAATACCTACTTATATAAGTTAACCAGACTACTAACATTAGTATTAAATAATAGATTTATATTAATAAATAAACCTCCTAAAAGTAGCTATACTATCTAAGTTTAAAATATAAGAGAGATAGTTATTACTAAGTTTAAAGTAATAAGAGGATAAAATATAACTATTTCTTATATAAAATACCTTTTATAGTAATTTAAAAGAATAAAGATAGTATATTAATTACTTTACTTTATTAAAAATACCTCTTTATAAACTTAATTTATTTTTAAAACTATTTAAAATAGGTTTATATATTTTTATAGTTCTATTAAAACTTTATAGTTTAAAGAAATTAGATCTTATTAAGCTATAAAATATTATAATAACTTAAATCTTAGTTTAAAGAGTTCTTTATAAACTTAATTTATTNATAAAATACTATAATAACTTAAATCTTAGTTTAAAGAGTTTTTTATAAACCTAATTTACTACTAACTTTAATAATTTTAGAAAATAAATTAACTAAAACCTTATTATATTACTTAAAATACTAATTAATCTATATAATACTTAAAGTATCCTCTATATAAAAGACTTCTTCTAAATTAAATATCTTATTATATTAATATATTTTATNATTATAAGAGATACCTACTATAAGGTTTAGATTTACCTACTAAATATTATATTATAGGATACTAACTAAGAAGAAGAGGGGGCTATTAATATAGACCTTTTTATAGATAAGTATAAAGATAACTTATAGAATTCTAATATAGTTATATATTTCTTATAAGTTAAGTAAAGCTACTTTATTTACTTAGTAGTAGATTAAACTAATAGAAAGAGCTATTTTATAGACTTAAACTTTAACTAGTAGAGTAATTAGGAGTTTATTAATACTATTAAAGCCTTTATTATTTAGTATAAGCTACTTAAAGTACTTAAAAACCTTATTACTATCTTATTATAATATACTTAAGTAGTTAATTTAGTATAGTAATTTAATAATTATAACTATAGAGTTTACTATATTAATTAGGTTTACTACTTTATTATAAAAAGACTTTTTAATACCTATTTTAGTAATAATATTACTACTAATAAGAGCTTCTATTACTAAAGCTTTTTACCTCTAGTTAGTAAGTATAAATTATAAATTACTACTAAGTTTTATAGATATAATTTAATTTATAAGAACCTCTTACTTTATTTTATAATATAAATAGTAGTAGCTTATTTAAGTAAGATAACTAAGAAAAGAACTATATAGCTATCCTTAAAATAACCTCTTAATTTACCTCTATTAATAAACTTATTTTAAATACTTATAATATTAGTTTAGTTTTTAATTACTATTTTATCCCTATTAGAAAGTTTAGTTTTTAGCTTTTTAATTTTAGAGGAATATAGTAATTATAATAAGCTTATATTTATAACTTTTAGCTATAAAAGTTTTATCTTATTATTATATAAGTCTTTAGCTTCTATTTAAAGCTTTATAATTATAAGTAACTATCCTATTTACCCTTTTAAATAATTTATTTTAAAATTAGTAATAATTAATTAAGTAGTATATATTA